>NW_004955592.1:177560-241173 GCF_000276665.1 Chinchilla lanigera
CCCCCTATTATTATGTTATCCTTCTTTTATTCTAAAAATAAATAAATAAATAAATAAATTCCCATGGAAACTAGATTAAATAAATCAGTGACAGCAAACTACTTTCCTTGCCACCCCACATCCACCCTTCATCCATGGTGCCTGATTCTGTCTTTCTTGCTTCTTAGGTTTTGGAACATCACTTGAATCATGCCTTCTCACAGACCCTGGCTGCATATGGTCCATTGGATCCAGAGCTTTCTGAATCAGCCCTGAAGCAGAGCTAGGAGCTGTTATTTTGTTAGCCTCTGGTATTTTCTGAAGGGTGAGATCAGAATCTTTCCTCTTCTGAGTTCTTGGGATCTTGTAGGGCTAGTGTCCAAGTCTGTACTGAACACTAGTAATTGTGAATTCAGGTAAGGAACTGTCCCCTAAACTTGTTTCTTCATCTATACAGTCAACATAACTTCCCCCATTCTAATCCTTTTGGTGCCTTCTTCGCATGACCCTTCTCTGGTCAAAGGGAAGGAAAGATGAGGCAGGTCAAGAGACAGGGAAGAAATTGGGTGAGATGACAAGAGTCAGGGGCCTCTTAGAAGACAACTTAGAAGCCTCCTACCTCCTTGGGTGCCAGCCTCAGATTCACTTCAGAGGCATTTTAGGAACTTTTCTCCCAGGAGTACTTCCCTACCTGATCTAAGTGTGAGGAGGAAGGAAAAATACAGCGGGAGGGTTGGGTGACAAAGGCTGGCCCATGTTACACAGAGTATCCTTACTGAGGTGGATGTAATTGCATAGATTAAGAAAGATACGTGGCTAGCCATGTAAGTTGCTTTAGATCGTCGTGCAGTTGGACCCCAAAGGATGGATTAATTTGTGCCATACGTGTACTTATGTCTTTGCATGTGTATGTCCTTTGGGGACGGTGAAAACCCTGTGGTAGAACAGACCCTTTTATCCTCCAACAGCTCATTCTACTGTATAAATGGAAACAAAACAAAACAAAGTAAATACCACCAACAAAACAGCTTCATTGCAAATTTGAAAATACAACTAGTATTAAAATTCGTGTATTTTCATCTTATTCTTTATACTTCCTGTTTATATAAACTTACTTTTTGGATTCTGACTTTTCATGTGGCAGTGTTATCATACAGATATTCCCATGTCACTGCGTGGTCTCTGTTACCATTAGTTTTAGCAGCCATATTGTACTGTCACTTATCTTCTTACCACCTAGACCTACTAGCTGTCTTACACACTGTGGACTATAGAACTCTGTTGAATTTTTGTATGTCTTCGTTATCTCCCTGATCTACTGCTAACTGGGGGAGAAAGACTGTTTCTTCCTCTGTATATATAATAATGTGACCGTATAGTAGGTGGGCAGAAAGGTTTGTTGTGCATGGACTCCCACCCCTTACTTCTTTGCTTCTATGACTTCTTTGTGTATAAAACTGTGCTGCTTTTCTCCACAGAAACCTTGATTTCCTTCCAAATGCTACTTTTATCCTGTCTCCTTAAATATCATCTTGTCTCCACAGGTTTCTGGCCTGGAGTCCTCTGAGACAGCCCTTTTTGGTGTGTGAATGGGGAACATGAGAAAGGGGAGGAGAGGGAGTAGGAGGTTTAGGGGGAGGGCATTTGGAACAGAGGTCCCTCAGAATGCTTGATAGTCAAGTGCCCGAGGGATGGGGCAGGCAGAAGAAAGAAGGAACTGGAAAAACATTGGAAGAGTTGGGTTTTGTGTTAGAATTGAAAAACTACAAACTAGAGAGAGGTTTCTTCAGATTTGAGCTTTGGTTCTCACATCTTTGTGTGATGTATCTTGCATGTATGTAATGGATACATGTCTTTCTGTATGTGTAGTATGTGCATATATTTCTCTGTATGTGTATATATGTCTGTGTGGTATGTATACACTGTGACACATGTATGATGTGTTCCTATTCTTGTATATGTATGTGATGTATGCACATCTGTGTATGTCTCATCTCCTCGTAACTCCTACCTTCCATAGGCTTTAGTACTTCTCCTTATACCCCGTTGTTTCAAGAACAAGTCTCCTTTCTCCTGGGAAGGTAGACCAGGATCATGAACCTCATCGCTGGCTAACGGCTGCCCTTTAATTCTCGCTTGTCAGCCCTGTGTGTCCATGGTATCTTCATTGTTCCCACATAGCAGTGTTATTATAGAACTGACTCACATTATTCTCCACCATCTGTGTCTGTTGAAGTACAGTAGATTTGCCCTGATCATGTCACTATTCTGAAAGTTTTCAGTGTCCCTATATTATGATCAGGTCCAGATTTCTTAATACAGAAAGCCTTTTGTCATTTAGTTTTTGCCTAGTACTCAAGGTACAATTTAACAACCCCACATTCTGTAACAAGTCAGGTTGTTTTTAATACCTTTGTATCTTTTACAGTGCTTTTTCCTCTTTCTGTGAGTGGTGGCTTCCTTAATTTGTCTAACATCTGTTTAACTTTCAGTACTCTTATCAGATACCTCCTCTAGGATCTCTTCTCTAGCATCCAGTCTGTTGAAGAGAGCACTTCATTTTGCAGCTCAGTGATCTTGTTTCCCACTAGACTGAGCTCTCTAATGAGGGGCATCTAGGTCTTGTTCACTGTTTGGGATTTCAAGAACCTAGCACAGCCCTCCATTGTTGCTGGTGGTTGACTGAATTAACACTTCCCACTTCCAGATTGTTAGCAAGCTAGCTTTTGATGTTGTGCTCTTATTTTTACCACCCCAACGAGATTGTGTGATCCTGGAGGGCAAGGATCGCACTGTAGCTTTTAGTAAGCCTGGAACCCAAGTCCTTATCAGGGAAAGTCAATGTATGTTGAAAGTAAAGTTAAAAAAAATGGAGAAGAATGGAGGGAAGGAGAGAGAAGAGGAAGGTAGAAAGAACAGAAGATTTTCACCCAGATTTGTAATGCTGTTGGTTTGAGTCTAATGAGATTAAAATCTTTCTCTATAACCAACTCTGGGATCTCTGGTCTAGTTTGAGCAACTCCAGGAGTTTATAAGGCCTGTTTGGCCCAAAAAGCAGGGAGATAAGTGAGACAGCATTTTAGAAGTTTTAAAGCAGGTAGATGATGCACAGATTTCTGAATTACTATTTTGAATGTGATTGTGATATTAGCATCTGAGTAAGTTATTATGACATTTAATTGCACTCCATGATTAATTAGGATATTTTACTCCACGTAATCCCTTTTATATCCTATGTAAATTGCAGAAGAGTTTCATAAAGCAAAGTGTGCTTGCTGCTAGTGAACCAAGAACCCTTCCTATTCCAGAATCTACACATTGCTTTTATCTATATACATACATCTTTCTTTTTCTTTTGGTAATGGGAATTGAACTTAGGACCTTGTGCTTGCCAGGCAGGTGCTCTGCCACTGAGCTATATCCCCGACCCCTTATACATTGCTTTTAATGTGCATAAGGATGTGTATGAAGTGTGTCCATGTGCCGGTGATATGTGTGTTGTATGTACTTACATCTGTATATGTGTGCTCAGATTTATGCTTTTATGGCTATTATTGCTTAGGATGAGGTCGAGAGATAACGTTTCATTAATACATCTTTTAAAATAATTTCGGCTAGGTAAAAATAGTGAGTTGACCTAGGGAAAATATTAAATAAATAACAATACGAGTGGTGCATAGATGTGGGAGAAACTGTGGAGGAGGTATGTGGACTATGGAGGGTAACAAAACACTTGAGGAAAGTATAAACCTATTTTCCTGTTGGAAACTCCCAGCATCCTCCTGGGAGATGCAGACTTGTGATGCAGGAGCCCTGCCCCTGTGTCAGCCGAGGGCAGCAAAGAGGCTGTGAAATGTGAGAGCGTGTCCATCTCTCTGCCAAAGCGGATCACTGGACACAGCAGCTCAAGAATCAGGAGTTGACCCCCAGCATCTTTGGAGAAGGCCAGAGGCATGCGGTAAAGTCAGCAGTGTCTCCTTGGAGCCCCTGATCACGCCTACAGTGCCCCTAGCCACTTCCATTCTGCCTCAAGCTCATTCTTACAAATTGTCCCTGGGTTGTGATAAAACTCTGGTGACTTCATTGGTGTTAGGAAAGCTGAGATGGAAGCTTGGTGGGACCATGTTATGTTACTTAATCTTTGTGAACCTATGTATTTATGTGTAAAAGAGATTTGATTCACTTGCATTTTGATGATGTTAAGAGAATTACACAAGCTGTTATGTGGGAAAGCTACTAGAAATTAAAAAAAAACTCGATGTTTGATTAAATTTTTGAAGAAGGATTGTACAACTAGACTGTGGCAACTGATAGCAGTTCAGGGTGGGTCTGCACCCCAGGAACAGTATGTAAGGGTCAGAATTACAGTTGAGAGCATGAAGGTTTTATGACAGAATATCAGGTACCAGTGGGTGTGAGGCTAGGAATTGTCTGATGGGTTTGTCTTTTCTTTAGTTACATTGTTTAGGGGCTGGCTCGTCTTGCCCATTTTGTTCAGTTCTTTGCATTTCTTCTCTGAGTTACTCAGTGCTGTATTGCCAATGACAACAGTGTCTATTTGTTGAGCACATGCTGTGTGCTAAGTCCCATGTTCGATGCTCTCCATGTGTTACTTCATTTGCGTATCACTACACTCTGTGGTGCTCTATCTACAAAACCCTGTGGTGCTTGTCTATAAAATCTCTGTTTTATAGATGACAAGAGTGCAATGTGAGGAACGTAAAGCCCTTGCTGAGGTCACAGACTCAAAAGTAACTCAGCCAGGGCCCCAGTTAATCGTTTTTGTTTGTTTGTGACTCCAAAGTTCATGCTTTTAAACTGTTTTAATGTCCTGTGTCATGAAATTCGATATCAGTGTCAGCATCAGAAAATACTTTCTGAGAACCATGTAGCTGTCCCACACAGAGATAAAACAGACAAAACCTTCCTGTCCTGTGGGATATGCATTTTCGCTAAAAGGCACAAGGGCTAATTTTATGCAATGCTGGGCAGCTTGCCCCACAGTGTCCATCCTACTTTCCTTATTTATACAAAAGTGGACTGGAATGGCTGATCTCCAGATTGGACAGAACTTTGGTAAGCTTTGATAAGTTTGAAAATTTCATAAGAGGAACACTGGATACTTGTAATATCTCCTAATTCCTTCTGAAGTCTGGTTGACCTCCCCCATTGAGGCCACTGGCATTGGATTGGGGCAGGGGCTAAGAGTTCTCAAAAAGATTTTGGGTCAGAAATTCACTTTGTTGGGTTTGGTCCTTCAGCCTTGGTGATACTACAGGCTGAGGTCTCTGAGGAGCACAGAAAAATAAAGGCCTTGATAAGCTAGAATTAAAGCTGAGTTACTAAGCTTCAGTGGGTCTCTTCAGCAGGGGATACTTAGGCTTTGTGATTCCTGCTTAACCTCGGAAGGAAAGGTGGTTCTCAGCCAAGCCATATATAATTTCTCTCAAGAAACTTCTTCTAACAGTAGATTGTGAATCCCTTTTCTGTGGCCCATGTTATTTTGAGCATAACTTTTTATGAAAGTACAAACCCCCTTACTTTCCATATTATGTTTAAATTATGTGTTACATGCCAGTGTCCCTTGCTGGTCTAAAAACTCCTTGAAGATAGGACTGAAGCTTGTTAATCATGAACCTCTATGACTTAGCTCATTGTCCATCATACGGTGGTGCCCTTTAAGTGCAGGCTAAGTAAAGGCAGGAGAAGCATCCTCACTAAGGTGATTATACCCGTTAGGATTAGTGAACCAGGCTTTTGAGAGAAGAAGGAAAAGCTGAGGAAAGAGTTATAGTTATAGGAACTGCTTTGGCGTTTGTGGTCCTAGGAGGATGTCATTTTACAGGAAGATGAGCTTGTTCTGATGAGTAGGCCATCCAGTCCAACCTGGGAGCCCTTGGTGGCATAACCATCTCTATCATCGTAGTCATCTGAGAGCTGGTTGTGGACAGGACATATAGATGCCACACTTAAGCCACATACTTGCTCAGCATAGTGTCACACCTGGAAACCCAATAAAACCCGAGGAAGGTACTGAGGAAGGTGTAAGCGCAGGGTGACCTTAGTTGCTGCTTGAATTGTGCTTAGTCCCCACCCAGTCAATCAAATATGAGCCAGTGGAGGTGATTCAGCCAAAATCTCAGCTAATGGATATGGAATTAGTCTAGATTGAGTCCAAGTTACTTATTTTTGCTGGCATGAGTTTCAGAAACGCCAGTGAGTTGCCAAGAGGCCATAGATGTTGTGATCACTCTGTGCTTAGGCTGTTGTAGACACACTGATTTTTTTTTTAAAAAAAATTGCTTTTTGTTTTCTGAGCCTACTTGCTTACTTTATATCTGTGGCATAACAGGCCAAATGTCCCTTAGCAGGAGGGATTGGTGTCTGTGGGAGGGTTGGGGCGGATATGACCATTAGAGCATTGTCTCCTCCCCTGGAATGCAACCTCACACTCCTTGATGACCAAAGCTTACCCGGGGTGGGTGAAGACAGCCTCTAAGAGCTTGCCTTGGTGTACTTCCCTTACTCCCCTCCCATTTTTCCTTCTTTCAAGTGCCGGCAGGAAATTGCCATCCTGCACAAATCCAAAATGGAATAGACATGGAAGGATGATTCAGAACAAAGAGCTCTGGGTGGGAAGGTATAAGTCCTGTAGGCCTCCCAGCCTGGACAGTATCTGTCTATTTGCTGCCCTCATTCTCACCTACTTTCTGGGTATTTTGCTTTCAGTCAACAGGCAACCACTTTAGAGTTACTTTTTTTTTGCATTCAGTATCTCTGTTTCTGTTCTTAGCGGTACCATTGCCACCATATCTATGTGAACATTGTTTTTAGTATTATAGCAAATGCTAAGCATTCTATTGGCATCTGTTAAACAGCATCATCATTTCATTGTCCGCATTACTACGAATATTGCCTCTGCTCGTTGTTACTATTAGTATCCTGCCTTCATCATCCCCTTCATCAATACCTTCTCTGCTACCACTACCACCACCATGATCACAAGGACTTCCAGTGCCACCACCATTCTCATTGTCTTTTTTTTGTTTTTCTTTTTTTGTCTTTTTGAGACAGGGTCTTGCTATGCCGTTCAGGCTGGCCTTGAGCTCACTGTGTAGCCCAGGCTGGTCTCAAACTCGCAATGATCCTTCTGCCTCAGCCCCCTGAGTGCAGGCATGCGTCACCACACCCAGCAGCCACCACCATTCTCACCATCATTACCATCACCATTTCTTCCACCATCTCTGTTACTACTATCATGTCCACCACCTTTAGGACCACCACTACCATCACTACCGATACTGGCACCATCACCACTACTATCATGCTACTTCCACTCATTCTTGTAATAATGAACACCACCACCGCCATCATAACTCATTATCGCTCCATGGTCATCATCACCTCCATCACCATCATCTCCACAACTATCACCTCCAGCACTGCCTCCGGCATCCCCACTACCACATTTATCACACTGCTATCATGATTCATTATTATCATTACCACTACTTCCACCACCATCTCTGTTACTAGTCATTCTCAGTACCACCATTACCATAACTAGAATGAGAAGAGAAGACTTCAGCATAAATTAACCATCTTCATATGATGAAAGGGCTTCAGAGGAATAGTTAAATTACTTCGTGTTAGTAAAGAGGTTAAAATTAGAAAAGGGGGCAGAAATTAATTATTACACTTCAGTGAATAGAAGCAGTATTTTTCATGGGATTAGGAGCACACTGGGGCATGTCTGGGGCTAAATGATGAGTTTAATTTGATGTATATGGAAGATTTCTTTTTTCTTTTTGTTTAAGGGAACCATCAGGTGGGATGAGCTTCCAGTGCAATAACAGTCTCTACTGGTGTCTGAATCCCTTGTATAGAATCCTGTAGGAGTGGAAATTAAAGGTATCTTCATTTTTTCTTTTCCTGTAGGGAACTCATTTAATCCAAAAGTAGTTGGTTTGGTTCCTTATATTTTTATTTCATAAGTTTTTTAATAATTCTGTAATAATGGGTTGCATTAACTCCTTTACACAGACAGCCTAGACAACCTATATTGTAATTTGATGTGATACATTTTGTAGAATATTTTCTTGCCTTTATGTGTATATTTATAAACAACATGATATTGTATCTCTGTATATTTTACCTGAACAGTGTACTATTTTCTTTCTGTCTTGTGCTTTTTTTCACTGAACAATAAATTGGCACAATATGGTTAAAAGGATGGCTCCTGGCTCGTGAATGCCTGGATTCAGATTACAAATTTGTCCCTTGCTAGTTGTGTAATATGGACTACTTTACCTCCTTTGTAGATTGGTATTATAGCGTACTCACCTCTACCATATTCTTATGAGGATTAAATAAATATGTGCCTTTGCTAGATTATTTGTATTCCATCCCTTTAAGACACCAAGATTACAAAACTTTAATGTTATCTCCTGCAGAATATAACTATTAATGTCAGCATACTAAGTAGTTGTCATGAAAAACTATAAAAAAAAAAGAATCCCACACACATGGCATAATACCACTTATGCAAAGAGAACCCCCTATATTTCTCTGTGTATATATGTTGATCTATCTATACAGAACATTAGATGGAAACGTAGATAGGTCTGTGTACAGGTATGTGTTTATAAATAAATAAAAATCAGGAAAGATAGAAAAATGAGTATTAATTTATGTAGGCACTGAACCATGCCCGAATGTAATATTGGCAGGAATGAAGTCACATTCTTACTCTGATTATTACTAAGTAAGTTATAGATTGGATATGCCACAGTTTATTTAGCCATTCCTAAATTTATATATATGCATATGCACATATATATGTATATAATATAAATGTTATATATCTCTATACCTATAGAGATCAGAGGAACAGGGATATATGTATCTATACAGATACATATATCCCTGTTCCTCTGATTTCTACTCTTGTAAACAAGGCTTCAGCATATTTTAAATGGTACACATGTGATTGATAGTTACTTAAAACTAGATAAGA
Source organism: Chinchilla lanigera (assembly GCF_000276665.1). NCBI lineage: Eukaryota > Metazoa > Chordata > Mammalia > Rodentia > Chinchillidae > Chinchilla > Chinchilla lanigera. The sequence goes on from NW_004955592.1 coordinate 186,556, forward strand.
AGTAAAATTGTTATATTCTTTTACTTTAAAGGATTTATTAAAGTAAGTTGAATGGATACCTGTTTTCTGTTTCTTCGACTTTTTGCTTTTATTTCTATCCCCTTGACAGCCTGATTCACACAGCAACCTCCATGGCAGATGATCTTAGTGGCCAGGGCGAATAATCTTAGGTTCAGATTAACCTTCACGGGTCAGGGGTCACATTTTGGGATCTTCCTACATGCTAGGCCCTCGACTAAGCATTTTTACATAATAACTAATTCAATCTCTATGCTGTAGGTTCCATGTCTATCCTTTGTATATATGAAAAAATAGAGGCAAAAAGGATACACAGCTTTAAGTGGTACAAAGTTGTAGATGCCGTCAGTCTGTAACATTCTTAGTATTTTAATATTCTTTTCATTGCATAGAAAGCATTTAACAAATGCCAGTATTATTCCAGGAATGACTGATGGTTACTAGGGCTGTACAATTATTATTATTCCCATTACCTTTGCTATCCCTATACTGTGATGGTGCTCATCTTTGGGGTATGCATTGGGTTTATCTTAACAAAATGGAAATGAAACCACGGTTTCAATCTCTGCTTGACCAATCTGCAGTATTTGTTCTATAGCTACAGAACACATTCTTAAACTTCAAAGGGCCTGCTGGCAAACTACCATAACATGATCAATGTTCTCTCACACATAAGATAAATGCAAATGTACTTGGATGCAAATACAGATGTATAAATATTCATTCATGATGAAGAAGAAACTGGTGGATGAGGGCTTGAGTTATCTGGATGTCTAGGAAATAGATAAGGGAGAAAGCCTTGGATTTGAGACTGGAAGAGAGTGCTCAGCTAGTTTGAGATGGTCTATTGCTGGAGGTAAATTGGAAAGGGATGTCCTTTAGATTCAAAAAATTATGCTGGAGTAAGAAAGAAATACCCTTCGTGTATTGATTGTGACAGAAACTGGAGATACAAAGATGAGCGAGACGCAGGCCCTAACCCAAGGAGCTCACCTTGTAGTATGGAGAAATGTAAATGTAAATGAAGCTTGCAAGATAGGGTGGTACTCAGGAACACACCCTGGGGTGCTAGAAAAGTGAGGAGGGGCACCAAGGGGTTCTTCCTTTTCAATGGAGAAGAATGCTTGAGTCAGAATCCTTTGAAATATGTAAGAGGGACAAAGCAGGCCAGGGAGGAATGAAGAAAGAGCAGAGAGCATGTACGGAGGAATGGGGTGGCACTGGGCACCTGTATGGGCCATTGGGGGGATTTAAAAGGATGGAGGGGAAGAGTGAGAGAGGTGGCGCTGCAGAGGGACCTAAAAGTTGCTTTAAGGCATTTTGACTTTTATTTTCAACAATATAGGTAACTATCAAAAGATTTTTAGATTAGGAAAGAAGCATGATTATATCTTAACTTTACAAGATAAGTTTTTTCTTGAAATACTGACATTCCAGTGAAGGGCCAAACTGCTTTCAGGCCAGCACAGGCCTTTTGGAGAGAGGGTGACCTGGCACTGCCGGGTGCTGGCTGTGGCCTTGGGAAGGATAGAAGGTGGATCTTGAAGGACGACTGAGTTTGGTTACATTGGCCTGTCTGACCATGTCGCGTGGAACAAATAAATCTTGATTACCTTAGGTCTGACCAGATGTCTCAAAGTTATTTCCTGTAATTCCTCAAATAACTTGTAAATTTGGCACTGTAGTCACTCCCATCCTCCAGCTGAGTAAATAAGCACTCTGAGGTATTGAACACAGTGTGTAGGTACTGGCAGGTCCATTTGGGCTCTTGCATGCTCCAGGGCTCTTTTGCCATATTGCAGTTGTCTTCAGAAGGCAGACAGAAATGAGGCCCAGGTTCTTCATAATGCCATAGTGGGGCATTACTTTGCACAGCTGTGGAAAGCAGAGCCCCCAGCAAGCATGTGTTTGCTCAGAGAGGTCTCATTCTCTGGTCCCCATTGTGCCTGGGGCCTGAGGGAGGAGCAGGTGTTCTGTTGACCTGTCCCTCACGGTGGAGGCAGCTGCTGAGGCCTCTGGCAGGGTTTGCAGAGGCACAAGGGACATCCTGCTTTCATCAGCACAAATTCTGCAGAAACTGCTCCCTCCCAGGACAGGCCTGATGGTGCCTGTGGAACTCAGCAGGGCAGTTTGGCAACCTGGCCCCTTCAGGTGCTGCCTTTCTTGTTCTTTCTGACAAGAATAAGGGGTTTCTTAACTGCCTGCTTGTAAGAATAAGTGGGTGGAAGGGGATGTGGTGTAATAGGGTATAGCCATATCCAACCCTGCATGGACTCCTGCATTACGCCCTTTGCTCTTGGGAACTCTGAGGCATCTGGAACTTGTGAGTTCAGGAGGTCGGGCTGCCCTAGGGTTCCTGAAATTCACATGTTAATTCTTTGGTTCTTCAGATACTTTACCCCTTATCATGGGTCAGCTACTTCACAGTAAGGGTCTGGTGTTATCTCTGCAGTGATCCTGAGAAAGTGTTACAGTTGGGAATCTGTGATGTCCATTGCCATTCATGTCCATTTGATGCCATGTTTACTGCCACTCAGTGGGCACAGACACTGTTCTGGCATGTTGCAAGGGCTTGTCACACCAGCCCTCGCAGGCTGCTCCCAGCATCAAGAGGGATAATGGGCATGAATGAGTTTGTTAGACTATAAAGTGCTATGCTCTTCTAGAGGCTAACATCCCAGCAGGAGTAAAGGGCTCAGCACACTGCAAAAGGTGGGTAATACTGCCCCATGTGGACGAGGAAGCTAAGACCTGTGTCTTGTAACTGCTTCACCAGGATACTTTTCAGCTGAGTTGTTGTAGGTGGTCTCAGCTCTCACGGAGCACCAGATACTCTTAGGGTCAGACAGCACAGTACTGATGCCTGGCTTTCATGTGCTCTGAGGGGATTCCTTTCCCATCAGCCACCACTGCAGACGTTTTCCAGCTCCTTCCACAGTGGCCAGCCTGGGGCTGGGTGACGCTTAGTAGAGCAAGGTGAGGTTCCTGTTAGACCCTCCCTTGGGCTGGGCTGAGGGAGCATTCTCCTCCTCATGGTCCTGGATCGTGGTTTGCCTGGATTAGTGTTCAAAGGCTGACAAGCACAAATATGTGGAGAATGTTGGAAGGACTTCATCAACTAATTCTTAATTAATTTATATTTGTGATGAGCTGTCAGCTCCTGTTTCCTCAAATGGCCAAATCAAGAATCTCATGTTATATTTCATTTATTTAGTTGGTTAGCAAAGAGTATGTATGTTACAAGGTATATCAGAAATCAGAGCAAAGGAAAGGAAGATAGATCAGACATGAGAATCAAAAGGACAAAGTTTTTTCCCTGCATACTAATTGTCTTGGTTTAAACATTTCACAGAGTATACACATATCAAAACATCATATTTTATACTACCCATATGCACAGTTTTTGTCAATCAAAAGTAAAAATAGTGTAAAATAATGCAGAAAAACGCTTAAACATGTCCAAAGGACAAGTTTTGTTCTTTAACTTTTTTCTTTCTTTCAGCAGTGAGCAAAAGCTTTTGATTATAAAAGCAATGCAGTACACCAGGCATGGTGGTGCATGCCTGTAATTACAGCTGTTGGGGAAGTTGAGGCAGAAGGATTGTAAATTCTAGCTCAGTATTGGGTAATTTTAGAGAGTCCTGTTGCAAAATACAAAGTAAAGGCTAGGGATGTAGTTTGGTGGTAGAGCTCTTGCCTAGCATACATGAGGTCCTTGGTTTAATCTCCAGAATCCCTCCTGCACTATTTGTAATATATAGAAAGCATCAATAATAATAGATAAAATAATCCATATGCCTGATTTACATTGATATTATAGAGCAATAATTCCATTTTATTATTTCAGGGTCTTTTTCTTTTTCTTTTTTTTTTTTTTTTTTTTTTGTCTTTTTGAGATAGGGTCTCACTATGCAGTTCAGGCTGTCCTGGAGCTCACTTTGTAACCCAGGCTGGTTCTTGAACTCACAATGATCCTCCTGCCTCAACCTCATGAGTGCTGGGATTACAGGCGCCACCACGCCCAGCATTTATCTTTTTCACTTAATATGTCATTATTTTCCACAGCTGCTTTTAATGATTGAATATTCCATTAATGAATAATTATATTATCTATTTAATCAATTCCCTGCTAATAATTTGTATTACTGCATTTTTCTACTTTTATAAAATTGTTGCAATAAATATCTTTATACATCTCTTCTGGTAAACATGGTCAATTGTTTTTTATGATAATTTTCTAGAAGCAGGATTCCCGGGGTCACAGTGCATCTCTTATGTTTTCTGTATGTGTGAAGACAAAGACTGTGGAGTCAGATCTCTTAGGATCTCTTAGGATCTGACTTGGCCATTGGACAACTGCTTTGGAAAGTGTCTTATGACAGTGGTTTCCTCTTGGTGAATGTAGGTGACAATAACTCCTTGTCAAGTTGCTATGAGATTCAAGATGCAAGTAGCTTAATAGATGGTAGGTACACAGATCATAGCCTGACCCACACTGAGCTCAGAACTCCTGGCTGTTATCATCATTATTGGTGTTATCATTGTCACTGTGATCTCCTGAAAGAGTGTCCCAATTTAGACTCCCACAGGCATCCTATGAGAGTGATTTTCCACATGCCTTTGTCAACACTGGGTATTATCATTCCTTTGGTTATTTGTTTACCAACCTGATACTCCAAATTGTTGCTTTAATTTTACTTCTTTGATTACTAGTGATGAACCTTCTTTTGGCACCTTTATTGGTATTTCTGTATTCATTTATGGAGTTCCATTTTATTACTTTTTCTTATTTCTGGTAGATTGTTCCCTCTTTTTTCCTATTAAAGATATTAATCTCTTGCTGGTCATGTGTGTTGTAAATGTGTTTTTCTAATTTTGTGTAATCTATTTGTAGATGATGTCTATTTGTAGATGATGAAAAAGGAATTTTCCTTGTTCTGGCCTATAAAGTTTCACCATGAGGTCAAGTTACCTATGTTTCCCCAATCTTTTTAATTTTTTAATTTTTACTTCTAAATTCAGATGAAATTAATTCAAAATATTTATAATGAGTTCCCCACCTTTTTGGCTTTATTATTTATTAATTAATTATATACTAAACTAGTTGGTCCTGGTTTTTTTCTTGACTATCTCTTCCGTTCCATTAGTCTTTGTCTTTTCCTAAGTTTACATTTCTAATTTTTTATACCTTTGTAAAATACTTCAACATGTTTGGATACAGAAAGACTTTCAGTAATTTTCAAGAAATATTTTCTTAGCTTTATCATCTTATTTTTTCTGTAAGTAAACTCAAATAATTTTGTCATTTAATTTTAATTAGACGTATTCATTTTATAAATTACTTGGGGAAAAATGATATTTTTGTACTTGCCCATCTAGAAACATAGAGCTTCTTTTTCATTTAACCAAGATATTCAAAGCTAATTTTTATTTTAGAATAGTTTCACCATTACAGAATAGTTACAAGGAGAGTATAATGTTCCTGTGTACCTCCACCCAGTTTTCCCTCTTGTTAATGTCTTATATTATTGTAATAATTTGTCACAGCCGTTCAGTTTTAGTATATGTTAAGCAATAACACATTCGGTGTATGTTTAGTAATATATGTTAAGTAATATGCCCACGCTTTATTTGAATTTCACTTGTTTTTCATGATGCCCCTTTTCAGACCCAGCATCCCATCCAGGACATTACATTAGTCATCATTTCTCCATAGATTCCTCAGATTGTGACATTTTCTCTAACTTGTTTGTGATGACCTTGGCCACCTTGAGGACTGCTGGTCAGATATTTTAGGATATTCATCAGTTTGGACTGGTGTGATATTTTTCTCATGATGAAATCAAGCATTGTTTATATGCAGTTAGAACAAGAAAATCAGAGTAATTTACAGAGTTCTTGGTTTTCTTCAAGAGAGTTTTTTTCCCCCTAAGAAATACCTATCAGAATGACCTTAGAGAAGAGGCAGTGAGTGATGTGGAGCACCAAGACTCCATGACATGTACACAAAGTGTGGTGACGTGTGTAGGAATAGCATCTCACAGCTGCCTTTCATTAAGACCTGCATAAAATCCCAGGTCAACACCTGATGATTCAATCCAAGGAAGAACATTCTTTGAGCATCTGGTTTAATGCATTTGATTATGTAGGCTTATAGTTATCCAATTTGATTTGTAGAAAGGACTTTGGAGAGAGGAGTGGCAGACAGTGACTTCAGACTATTTGTCTCAATGTTTAGGAGGAAGGCTTAGAGTCAAATTGTTCAGGAGTTGGGGAACAGCTCAGTGGTAGAACAATTTGCTTAGCAGGAATGAGGCTCTGGGTTGGATTCCCAGCACAAAACAAACAAAAACAGGTCAACAACTCTCTGTCTCTAACACATGCACAAATTGTCTAGGCCTCAAATGGGCCTCATATTTACTTTTACTAGTTCTCTGACTTTGAAATTTCTATGTCATAGAGTCCTAATCTCAAAATGAAGGAAAAGGTAGCAACTATGATAGAGAGCTGTTGTGAGCGTTAGATAAGATGGCACACAGTAAATAAACAGTGTTACTCATGGCAATCGTTATTCTTTCATTTGAACCTTCTTAAGGGCTCTAGACCCCTGAGGGTTAGAAGCTGTATCCTCAGATACATGATGGAAGCACTGTAAGTGTATTTGCATATAGTTTGAAAGCCAGATCATTGGGTAACAAGATTATTAATCCAGTATGCAAATTGAGAAGTCAAACCAGATGGAAATCTACCCATATCTGATGCACTCAAGGTTTTGGGCCCCTCACAGGCAAAGTTGGGTTTTCTCTAGGACACACTGTAGAATCAGCTGTGTTTCTTACAGAGGTCCTTGACTGAATCCTCAAGTCTTCTGTTTCACAGTACAAGTGGATTATTGTATCTTAAAAACAAATACTGTAGGTTGCTTGGTTAGTGATAAAACTGCTGCAAGGATCCCCTGTTTGTGAGCAGACTGGCTTGCCTCAGGACCTCTTTGTTTTGAATTAGTTGCAAAATGGTCTGTTGTTATTATCTCTATTGTCACCACCTTGTAGGACAATGTATGAGTTTGCATCATGGAGTTGTTGAGTCATCTGAATAATATTGATAACATACTCTTTGGCAGTAATTAGCTTCTACTACCTAGTGTCTTGGAGCCTTATGTGAATCTGGATATAGAACTATATTAGCTACCTTTCAATTCTGGCAGGAAGGTACAAATTCATGTAGAACATTGCTATCTTCTAGACAACTAAGTTAAGTAGCAATATTGTAGGCAGTCAGACAGGACTAGGCCCTTGAGGGAGTCAGTACAGAAGATGAGAACACATTACAACTGTGGCTGGAGGTGCATCTGTTGAAGGTCAGGCCTCAAAATAAAAATGAACTGACCAGACTTACATGCCTCCCAACTGATAAGTAATAAGTGAAAGATTACACTATAATTGGTATCACCTGGTCCAATAAAGTCTATACAGGCATCAGTCACCCAGGTGGGTAACCAGGACCTCCTGATCCATCCCTTCCTTAAAAGGTCCTTGTTCTTTCCATGTATACCTGCTTCCCCATTAGATCAATATTACCTAATTTGGCTGTACTTACAATCTTATTGGTTGATCATAATTTTGACTCACATTATACCCACCTCATGACTTTGTACCTATCTGGTGATTTTGCTCTATAAAACTTCCCCTGTGAAGTAGGGTTTGTGGCAACTCATTTTCAGGTCCCTTCCCTCCTATCTCTTTGGAGCTATCTCTCTCAATTTTTTCCCACTCTTAAGCTGTTTTTCCTTAAAATTCATTCTTCAGTTTTGGAGAACACAAACTTAGTGTTTCTGACATCTAGCAGGTTGGGAGTCACATTTATTCCCCTTATATCACACTACCTAAAATATTACATTTGTTACTGATATTTGATATTTGGTCATTGCCAACAGTTAGGGCTGAGCTTATATAGTCCCTAAGACCATGTTGATTTTCACCAGGAAAGTCAAATACATTTGTATCTTTGGGTTCACGTCAGGGGTTGGAGTCATTGCATTGATTTTTTTAATATACAGAAGTTTATCAGTTGGTCAGAAATTTGTGAACATATACTTCAGCTATTCCATTTCAAAAATCAAGCAAGTGAGAGTACAAAAGTCATTATGTAACCTGAATTAGAGGCTAGGTTGAATCAAGGGTCCTAAGTCCAATTTCAAGTCATGATCAACTTCATATCTTAGGAAATCCAGTTTCTCACCCAGTTGGCAGAACTGTTCACTCTCAGCCACTTTTCAAGCTACCCATTTCTTCAATATGGTATTTATTGCAGCATGTTGTAATTTCTTTTTTCTGTTTTGTTATCGGTCTCTCCTGGTAGGCTTTAAGACCCTATGGGCAGTGACCCTGTCTTACTGTTTTGTGACTTTCTACGGCCTGACTCAATACCAGGCACAGAAAGATTCCATTAAATGCTTATTGGATGAATGAACAGATGACTGAACACAACATGCCGGTTTGATGAGTAACCTTCACACTTATCATTAGCTGTCACACATTCTTTATACTAGGAATTTCCCACTAGTATGTAGTGTGGAACTGGAGATCAAGCCTTCCTCCTTTAGGACCTTGTTCTTTAGTACTCTAGGTCATTTCCTCTGTTGTTTTATACGTATGGGTGGTTTCCCACAGAGACCTCACATGGAGGGTCCCTGTGATTCCTGCTTAGAACCCCTGGATGTCAGAGATAGAAAGGACCTTAAAAAGCACTACTGCAACCCTATCCTTTCGCAAATACGGGACTTCTGACTCCAGCTCTTGTACCTGGTCCTCAGAGGAGTGTCAGATGGGACTGATGATTTGCTTTCATAGGAAGCTGAAGCATGGAGGCCTTTTAAACTGCTTGAGGCCGTGAGCAATGAGACCCACCCACCTTTAGCTTTGGCAGTACCTGGGGCTGTGGGCCTCAAAGGGGATTTGTCACCTGGAGATTCTAGCAGAAGTACTGGTAATTATACTTCTTGCTGCATCACATCTGGGTCCTCCTCCTAACCTGTCAAACAGCTTGCACAATTGCCCTCTTTCAATGCATGGGGGCAACTCTGTCTGTGAGTCAGTTCCACTAAGCCCGGCATCTCTCAGATAGGTGTGGCCTTACAAGTGTCATCTGGAGTCTGTAGAGCTAGGGGCAGGGGTGGGGGCCCGGTGTGTGGTAGCTTGACGAGGGCTTTCCAGGGTGTGGGAACATGGCACAGGCTTACATTCTGAGGATCTGGCATACGAAATCCCTGCATTTAAAAATGGGTCAAAGTACATGTGGGTGATGGTTTCAGTGGAATACATATTAAGCTGCAAATATATAAGGACTCGACTGTCGGAGTCATTGTTTCAGCTCTTTTTAGCCTGGGTTAACATAGTTAAATACTCAGTATGTGGCTGGAAAAGTACATCTTATATTTTGGACAGAGATTATTAAATGTGAATAAGATAGTAATTTTTTAAAAGTTCAGTACTTATGTAATACATTTTAAAAGCCACAGTCTGACAAGGCTGAGGTCCAAGTGTATGGGACTGATACGCTCAGAATTTATGAAATACTAGCATTGAGGTTTCTGAAGAGCATTTCCTTGCCCTTCAAATGAGGGATGATCATGGGCCAGCCTGGGTCTCTACACTCCCTCAGAGGTAGGCTGCCTTCCTCTGCATCTTGGAGTGTCCCTGAGGTTAGTTATGCCCTTTCTTCAAGGTAGAGGTCCCCTTATGATAACTGCTGAATCGTGAGTTGAGGGCTTCTTCCAGGCCCAGACGAAATCTAAGGACACTTAGACCTCAGATGGAGGTTGCTGTGACAACCAACCAAACATGGGAGAGGTGTAGCAGCAAAAGGCCCAATTTTTGCCTCTAGCTGGCATAGTCTATGCTTCTAGTCAGGTACAAGCAGAGAAGAAATCAGGGTCCCAGCACCTGGAGTCATTGCACTGGGTTTGTATGTGCATGTGTGCCTACAACATATAGTATGAAAGATTGCCATGTGCAAATTCCATGTGTGTGAAACTCTAAGGGTAAGGTCAAGGAGTTGCTTCTTCATCTGGCAGGACGTAGTGGGGGCTGGGAGGCAGATTTGGGTCAAGCAAACTCTATGGGGCAGCTCCACATAGAATTAGCCCTGGCCTGAAACAGGTTTGCCATTTGGGCGTGATTCAGCCTTGCATTAAAGGCTCAGGCATGACTGCCTCTGCAACTGGGGCACAGTATTCACGTATTCACGTGAGTATTCCAGGTCCACCCATGGGAACCCTATGCATAAAAGCCTGGGCTTCTGTGTTGGCTCCTCTCCTGGTTTGGGAAACAGCGGGCCAGCTATGTGTCTTACTACTGACCTGCTCACATCCAGAGCGCTGCAGCCAGACATCTTTCACTAAGGCCTTCTATGTCCCAGGGTAGGTCTGTTCTAGGATTTTCTCTAAACAGCAAATTAGTGCAAGTGAAACCAGAAAACCTCCTTTTAGATCCTCAGTCCACTCCATTTTATTCTGAGCCACCACTCAAACTACTCTCATACCTCTGTGTTTCTTGACCTACTAGTATTTATTTTTTGACTCAGTTGATTGTCCTTTGTTTCTTGGACACTACTCTCCTATGTTTCCAAGCTCCATCCTCTGAAATTTCTTTTCCTTCACCAAGTATGCACACACAGACACACACACACACACACACACACACACACACACACTCTCCTGGCCCAAGTGGCCCTAGCTGCATATTTATATGTCCAAATTTCCTCTAGTCTTTACCTCTCTGTAAATGATCCACCATCCATCTAGTGGCCCAAGCCAGAAACCTGCCTTTGTCCTCCTTTACCCCATGTGTGTCAACTGCACTTGCGTGTTTATTATTTCTCCAGAATGGTTGGAGTCATCTTCTCTCTGTCTCCACCACTGGCATCTGCCATTCTTGTAGCAGTAACTACAAGAGCATATCCTTCTCCCTCTCTCATTTCCTTGCTCTGTCATCTGTACTTTATCCACTTTGCAGATGGACTAAACTTTTGCAGCTTTGAATCAAATGAAACATCTCTTTGCTTAAAGCCCTTTAGGGTATTCCCATTGCTCTCTGAACGTCATAATTTCATATACATGTTATTTGAGGGCTCATGGTCAGGCAGGTGCATGTTTGTTCTTGTAAATAAGTCTACATTATACATTTATGGGTACACATTCACCTTGGGCATAGGTCGCCACCCCAGGACAGCTTTATCGATAGGAGTCTGGAACCCATCAGAGTCTGCCATCATGCTTGGCTTTGAATAGGTTTTCAGTGAGAACTCAGTGAGTAAATGAATGAGCTTTTGTTATTTTCTAGCATGGATACTCCATAAAGGCAGTGCCCTTTCTCTGTTTGCTTTTGTATCTTTAGCATCTTAAGGAAGATCTGGCATGTAGTAGCTACCCAATAAAGACTCACTGGGTGATATAATGAATGTAAATGCAATAAGCAATCTCTAGATATGTAATATTCTGGCTATTTGAAAATCATAGATGATGTTCTCAGTGTGATTTTGTCATAGTTCACATACAAATGAAGATTCCCTCAGGATCCCCTTTTACTGGTCGCATCCATTCATTACATCATCATATAGCCATTCATCTCTGTCACCTTGACTCTGAAAACACTTATCACCATCACCCCTGACACGCTACTCCAAAGCCCCACTCCCACCTGACCAAGACAAGATCTCAAGGATGAAACTCCAACCATACACAAGGAGCTATCCACAGGTGCGTTATCCTCTGGAGAGGCAATCTGAGGGAATGACTATCACTCCCACCCTCAATTTTTGAATGAACTGAGCAGCACATTCAGTTTGGAAATACATGTGACAGCCCTCAAAATATGATGGTATATCATCAGAGATACTTTTCCCTGGGCTAAAGCTTGTAGTTTTAGATCAAGAATGTGGACTTAGCTAGATTCAGCTTCTGACATTTATACTTACTGGCTAATAATGTTGGTCAGGTCATCAAACATTTCAGACCTTGAGGGTGTGTGGGGACTGTGACAAATGTTGTGTCCTGGGTAGGAGGGCACTCTTACACTAGAGAGTCGGTGGCTGACCGGTCTGGCTGGACTTTCCCACTACAACACCTTTACTCTGTACTGTCACTCTGTATGAGCTCTTCCTAGTTCCCAGAATTGTTGCATGCTCTGCTTCAAATTCTCCTGAGTCATTGACTGTTTTTTTCAGTCTTTGCCAAGATCTTTTCCCCTACCCAGTCTCTAAGTGTTGAAGTATCTCAGGGCATGATCTCCAATCCAGTTTTCTCAGTCCATATTTTATCCACCCTCAAAGCTACCGTGCTACCCAGTGATGATGGCTCCCAAATGCAGATTTCCAGCCCTGACTTTTGTATGATCTGACTCACAGACGTAAACAGTTTCTGTATGTACGTGGATGTTCTAGAAATGTCCCAAAATTAATGCCTTGCAAACTGAGTCCCTGGTTTTCTCCTTACCCAGCTGCCTCCAAATCTGTTCCTCCCATAATCTTCCCCAGCTCAAAAAATGGTGGGTGCTGCTATATAGCAGTCCTTCTAGAAACTTGGATTGTAGCAATGGTGTCTTCGTGAATTTCCTGTCCCCCTTCTTGATGACATCTTCTAATCCAGTCTTCGTACTTTTATCTAGAGCAATATTTAAAATGTGCAAATATAATCATGACATTCTTCGGCTTATAAATCTTTATGCTTCATGTTACTGTTAGGGCAAAAGTCCAAATCCTTAAGTGGCTTCAAGGGCCTTGCAGGTTTGGAGTTCTGCCTAAATCCCTCCTATCGCCACTGTGGTCATATTCCCTCTATCTTTATATCTTATCCAAAAAGCAGCCTTGTTACATATCAGATTTTAGAAAACTTTGTTTTGTCTCATCATAATTTTTCACTTTCTGTTCACCTTGAAAATTGCCCAATTTATTGTTCCATATGCTCTAGCAATTTCCCTCATCAAATGGAACAAATTTTAGAATTATATATTTACTTTTGTGCATGTTTGTTATACCCGCTGCCTCTTATACTAGTCTGTGGGCTTGTGAGCCGGACGGTGTTTGTATGTTAGCATTGTATTTGTAATACTGGGAGAACTTGGCATATGACAGGGCTCAAAAATACTCACTGAATTATATAGATTAAGGCAGGAGGCTTATCTTGATTTCAGACTTAGCTTTATCAAATGAGAGGCGATTTTGAACTATTTTAAGTATAGTGGAGACTCTGGAGCCAGATTGCCAGGATTTGTAACTTAGTTCCCTCAGTTATTATCTGTCAGATCTTAAGGAAGTTACTTCATTCCTTTCAATCTTGTTTTATTACCTATAAAATAGTCATATTACATGATCTACTTTTTTGCTTGTTGGGGAGAAGGACATTCTTTAGTTACTGTTTTGTGTATTGCCTGAGGCCTGACCAAGCCATGATTGTTGGATTCTGGAGGAAGACTAGCATTAGCATTGCAAGCCTCCGGATCAATACTAGATGCTTTGCTGAGATATTGGGCGAAGGAAGGTAACATGATGGCTTACTGGTCAGGTCACATTCCTATGATAATTGAGTTGTATTGTTCTTGCTAAAACAGTGGCTCTTCTCTGATTCCTCTGCTGCCCCTGTGGTGGATTCTGAATAAAAGATTACTGAAGATGGTAATCAGGAGTCAGTCAGTCCTAGAGGCTGCTAGCACCTGATCACAGGATTTTGGCTCTCTTGGTTTGATGTTTTTCATACTTTTCTTATACATCTGCGGGCACCTAGTTTGGGGGATCTGTTCACCCTGGACAGAGTTGGATGAGAAGTCTGACAGCTTGTCATAAATATTACAATAGTAGTTAGCATATATATATATATATATATATATATATATATATGTATATATATACACACACACACACACACACAGTGCTTAGAATTACCATTGTCATTATTGTTGCTTCTACTGTATGCCTGATGTAGGAATTATTCTGCTATATGTCTGGCTGGAAGTTTTGCAGTTTTACAGAAGGGGAACATTTCTCTTGAAATCGTGAGCTACTTCTCATGAAATTCTAAGCCATTTCTTAGGGAATTGGCTCCAGTAGCATGCCATTCTATGTTAGTCGTAACTCTTCTAATAGTAATAATTTCAATATCTCTCCTATTTTACTGTTACTAAATAGTTTCATGTATATTTATTTGCTCATGAAGACAGCCACCGAGGAGGGGTGTGAGTGAGTGGCCACCAGTTCAGTTTTACAGATGCAGAAGCTGAAGCTGGGAGGTTTGCCCAAGGTTGTGTAACCATTCAGTAACTCAGCTTTTCATTATAAAAAATCTCTAGAAGGAGCTCTTGTCCATAGAGGATATACAACACTCTTTACTGAGACCAGGAAAAAACTGAAATTTTCTGTTTATTTTATATATCATATTTGTGTTTGTCTTCTAACGTATCAGGATGATAGTGTTTATCATTTCTAAATAATGTGTGGTATTACATGAGACTATCCGGACTTTTAACTCCTTATGAAAGCATACATTTTGACTGCTGAGATATAGCTCAGTGGCTCAGTGCCTGCCTGGCAAGTGCGAGGTTGTAAGTTCGATTCCCGGTACCAAAAAAAAAAAAAAAAAAAAAAAAAATTAAAAATGACTGCTAAAGCATACATTTTATCTCAGCACTCAGGAGGCTGAGGCTGGAGGGTCATTGTGAGTTCAAGACCAGGCTGGGCTACAAAGTGAACTCAGGACCAGCCTGAACTGCACAGCAAGACCCTGTCTCAAAAGGATAAAAAAAAAAGCACACGGTTTGAAAAGTGGACATAGATAATAAGCACACAGTTTAATAGATGTTCCCATACTGACACAAGATTGAGAAACAGAATGTACTAGTGACGCAGGCATCTCCCTCAGCCTCCCTCCCAGTTATTGTCAAAGCCATTTTCTTGATTGTATGACATAGATTTGTTTTGCTAATTTTTATGTTTTACATAAATGATGTAAATGGAGCCATACAGTATATTTTTTATTGAACAATATAGACAACTTTGCTTCATAGATGACAGTTTTATATGGTCATCTTAAAGCATTGTTTTTTTGAAGGATTTTTAAAGCCTTGTATTCTTCCTGCCGACTTAATTTATGTATGTGAGATTCACCCACATTGTTGGATGTAGGTATTCGTCTGCATTGCTGTACAGAATCCTATTGTGCGATATACCACAGTTCATGTATTCATTGGAGAGCTTTGGGGTTGTTTCTGGTCTTTGACTATTATGACTAATACTTGAATGGACCTTCTAAGTCTGGCTTTTGGCGACCAACCACAAGGCTTATGTCTTGGAGAGGAATGGCTCAGCCACTGGTTATGCTTATATTTGGCTTCAGTAATTACTGCCAAGGAGTTTTCCAAAACAGCTGCATGAGTTTGCACCCCCAGAGCCTCACTGACACTGTTCTTTGTGCCGTTTTATTTTGGCTTGTCCAACCAGAAATTGTTCCACTGAGGTTTTAATTTGCATTTTTTATGAACAGTGAAGTGGGAATACCTTTTTCATAGGTTCTTTTATCCTGTTAAATATTTTTATTGCCAGGGTGTGTAGCATACAAACTGGAGACTCTGAAAGCATAGGCTGTTTTCTCTGATCCCTTAGACCACGCTTTTCTCAGATCCCTCTGGGGGAAGGAAGTTCTGTCTTTGGTGCTGTGAGAGGAGTGGGAGAGTGGGAGCAAACAGAGGAGGAAAGCACTGGCACCTGGCACCTTTGCTCCAGTCAACTCTGGGCTTGAGGAGAAGTTCGTGCTGTGGTCAGTACCCGTGCTCTTTTGCCCTGGACATGCTGTTGCTTCATTGACGGTCACTAAAGACTTCCACTGCATTCAGAGTGAAACAAAGTCTAGTGACAACTTGTAAGCAATTCAAGCACAAGAGTACTGTATATGAGACTTAAAAATAAAATAACTAACCTGAATTTTTTATACGCTTGGCTAGACATCTGGCATCTATTTGCATACTTTCAAAGATGGTGAGCTGGCTACAGCATGGACATTCCTTTTTATTTGCTATCTCGTTCTATTTTCAACATGAGCAGAAGTCTCCTTTCCAATGCTCTGAATCGTGGGTCTATGCCCTTCCCTCTGGATCATAAGCAATAAGTCCAGTGGTTCTCTCTTTAACATTGGGAAAGCCTGAAAACAGCTGTTACATCTCTGAAGTCTTCTTATCTCTGGATAAATGTCCCATCCTCAGCCAGAGCTCATTGACAAGGTGTCCAGAGGGACAGTCCCAATTCATTCTTCCTGCTCACATTCATTTAGATAGACTGGTTGGTCAGCGTCTACCTTCAGATGCAGCACCTGGAATAGGCTTGCAAAGCCATCTGACCTACAGAACTGTCTTGCGATTCCTGTTCTTTCTGTGTGGACAGCGGCACTGCCCATGTAGCTGGCTCTTTTCTGTCAGTCACATTTCTACTCAGTTTCTTCCCTACTCACTCTCTCACCACCTTTGTGGTGGATTAACTAAAGGTCAACTTGAACACCCAGCTGAACTCAACCAGTGTGGTGCTGGGTGTGGAAGGCCCACTTGAGGATTATTGCCGACAGCATAAAAAGAGAACTGGAGAGGAAGGTGGTGTATTGTTGATTCTCCTGGAGAACTTTGTCACACTGGTTTGTGTGATAAGAACTCAGCTTTTCTCATTATCAGAGGAGCTCCAGTCCTCGCTGTTGCTGAGGAAGGGTGTGGTTCTTTGGAGGGGAGCTCTGGTCCTTACCTTGAACGTCACTTCCTGGCTCCAGTGCAGATCCCTCAGCCTGCTGGCACAGATCCTTCGTCACACTGGTGTAGACTTTCTAGCTTCTACCACTGACCTCTTGGCCTTCCCAGTGCAGATCCTTGATACAGACTTACATGAGACATTGTCATGGGCTCTAGGCCTCCAGTTGAACTTGTGGAGGACATTGCCATGGGCTCTACATCTTCAGCTGGACTCGTGCAGGACCTTGCCATGGGATCCGAGCCCTCAACTGGATTCTTGAGGTCTCTAGTGTGTGGGTGGATCTCCTGTACTCTTTTGTACTTGACTCTTTGGGCGACTATTATAACATAATCTTATAAATTATGTGTCCTGTATTACATTCCTTTGTAAACCCTGACTACAGCAACTTTGTTTTCTTTTCTTTACTTTCTCCTTTATGCATCTGCTTAATTTGCTTCCTGTCTGTCTCCCCCTTTAAGCACTCTGTGGATGGGGGGCCAGGGACTCTGGATCCAGTGCTTAGAACACAGCTTGGCACATAGGAGGCTCGGAGAACCATTTTAAGAGAAGAGCAGAAGTGGTGTAGTTAGTTTGAATTCTGCAGTCTGATTCCCGAGCCTGCGTCCTGAACCATTATACATATTGTTCCTATTCCATGACTTACTTAACTGTTTTGCATATTCAGCCTTCCTGCCCACTCAGTTAGGTTCTACATCTCTGCACTTTTGCTTTTGTGGGCACCTGGCTTTGGCATGCGTCCCAGCATGTGTGCCGGTCTCTGACTCAAACCAGCAGAAGGCCAAGCGTGTCTATGGCCATTAGGTGGCGCTGTTGGGAAGGGGAAAGTGGTCCCCAGTGGCTTATAAAAGAGGGCTGTTTGGGAGTGAGACTGGCTGGGGAAAGGGAAAGTGGGGGAGATCGAGGTGAGGTCTTACCATCCACAAAGCCTGTCTCTTCTTCCAGCACAAGGCAGGTGGCTATGGGAGAGAAAGAAGAGTAAATGGGGACAAGGCCCATCTTGCTGCCCATTGGGCCAGGGGTCCTGGGGTTAAGGATGGCAATGGGGATGGAGGCACTGGGGGTATCTCCACTATACTACCTGCCTGAATCAAGCCCTGCTAGTGCGTACTTACGCAGGACTGCCCTCATGCCTGCCTGCTGATCTAGTGCTTCTGCTGTAGGGCTGATCACACACACATACAGACACACATACACACAGGTGCCAAGTGGGAGAATATCAGTGGGACAGGCACCAGGCAATAACCCTTCTGCGTTCTCAGTTCTCCTGGGAGACTTCTTGGGCTGCAAATTATCCAGAATGGGGAGTCTGGTCTAGGTTTCCTCCATGTTCCCACCACACCAGGCATCATGACTTACACATGTGAGTACATGATTAGGATAATCCACCATCCTAGTTTATCCAGAACTGAGTGGGTTCCCAGGATGCAGGACTTCCAGGGTGAAAAATGGAGTAGTCCCAGGCAAATCAAGATGAGCTGGTTGCTTTATCAGTACAAGAGGCCCCTCAGCTGATCCCTGAGGAGCAAATCCTCCTTTATCCCTGCCTCAGAGACTGCTGGTTGACTGACTGTGAGGCTGTCCTAGATATCCATGTGGTCCTCCCTGTGAAGTCAGGTAAAGAGTTCAGTGTTGCCCAGGGGCTGTCTCTGGAGCTCTCAGGCAGGCACGAGACAAGTCTTCACACGTCGGCAGCTGCATGAGGACCACATGACCAGTCCCAGTGTGTGGAGCCCAAGTGACAGGCTGCAGGGGCCTCCCTGTGTACTTAGAAAATGGACTTGGCTTCATGGAAGGCTTTCTGGAGGTGCTTTATGGGTCATCAGACTGTGCAGGAGGCTCCTGGGTGGAGAGAGGAAGGTACAGGTAGAAAGGAGTCTGTGTTGGGTTGTCAGGTAGAAAAACAGATAGGTCACTTGGCCCCAGAAGAGAAAGGAGATCCAGAGGACAAAGAAATAAAAATAAAGGGGAGAGGGGCAGGGAAAAATCCCAGTGGAGAAGACTGGGTTTGCAAGGCAGTGAGGAATGACTATAAGGTGCTAACCGGGGCTGGAGGATATGTGACCACTCAAAACAGACTTAGAAAATCCTGAATCTGGAGGAGCCACTTTCTGTCGCTTACCTGATCTTGTTTTTTTAGCTTCAAGCTGTGTTCATACACTCTGCTGGTCCCTAGGAATTTGGCTATTCTAAGAAGCCCCCCAGTTTTTTTAGAGACCAGTGGACTTCCTGTCTCCTGACCTTGGGGTCAGAACTTTTGAATCTCCCATCCCCTGGCAGATCCCTCTCCAAGACCCACTTTTGCTTAAGAGTTAAGAGTTGCACAAGTGTTAGAATTAGAGGCTTTGGGAGAACTATCACGCCCTCATTTGCTCACCTCCATGTCATGGGACACAGTGTGTAGACAGCTCTTGCTACCATCAAACAGACCTCAGAATGTTCTTTAGCTAAGATAAAATTCATAACTTCTGTCCTTAGGTCTAACTCTGTCCTTTGGTGGTTCACATTCGTTGCTCATAAAAGTACTTAAAATATTTGAGGACAGCCTTCCTGCTTTCTGGGATATTTTCTTCTCTGAACTAAATATAAGTTTCTGATATGAAAATACGTTAGGCCATTGCTCTCATCCCCAAACCATCATGAATTGGTAGAGTCTGGCCCACACCTTAGCAGAGGGGTTTCTCTGTAGATACATATTGACTGAATGGGAGAATCCATTTCACCCTCCTTTGAGCTTCCCTCATAGTAGGTGGAGCCCATAGGCCCACAATTGTCACTTACTGAGCTAACTGTCAACTAGAATCAATCAGTCTGCTTGGTTGTGCTCCTTATCCTTCTCTGAAAGGCTTCAGTCCAGACACAAACAGCTGGAGGAGCCTGGCTGCTATGTGCATGGTTCTAGCTATGGCCCCGTCTCAAGGCTTTGTGGCTGTGGTCTGCATCTGTGTAATGTGGGACCAGGTTCCAGCAGTAGCACCTCAGAGGCGGAGTGGTAGTTCCCATGACAGCTAGGTGAAGGTCTGCTGGCTGGTTGATGTTACTCTCTTTATCAGCAGTCTGCAGGTTTGTCACCTTGCCATCTGCTGAGGCCTCCTCAGTAATCACCAGGTTGTTCCTCTGTCTGATATGCTGGTCTCTCCCTGCTCATTAGCCCTGTACTGCCTCTTAGTCTGTGGGTGTCTGATCTCTAACTGTGCTTGTCTTTAAGAGCAGAGAACAAAGATGTTTATTGGATTTGAACCAAGGTAGAAAAACGTCTGTGTGCTTTCCTCAGCCCCAGCGGAAACTTCACATACAGAGACACTCCTTGAAGCCTCCTCGGGGTGCAGCCCTAGGGAGCAGCTGGGACCATGGTGAGCACCTGGGCCTTGGGGATCAGCTGGCTTATTCCAAAGTTGGGTGTGGATGAGAAAGCCTATTCCAAGCAGGTAGAAGGCAAGAGAACTATAATTCATGTAGCTAGAGATGTTCAGGGATTTGAGATGTCCAGGAGGCTTTTGGAAAGACACCAACCACCTGTTTTGGCATCATTTCTTTAGAACCTAGCATGCATGAAGCCTGGCACTTGGCAAGTGATCAGGTAGCACTTATTAGATAGAGGAATGAACCAATGAGAAGATGGTTTCTAGAAATTTCTTTTGGTGGCATGTGCACTTTTGTCTGATGAATGAGAGTTCTGTTCAGTAGTTAGAATGACTTGAGTTAGAATCCTCACTTCATCATTTACTGGTTTTGTGAGACCAGATAAGGGCAGCTGAGCTCCCTGAAGCTGCTGCCAGGATTCCCTTAGGGAATGGCCGTAGAGCTCATAGCCTAGCACAACGCCTGCAAACTCAGTGAGTGTGTGGTGGTTCTATATATGTTGTCTCTTGAAGCCTTACTCAAATTATGCACAGTTCTATCCTATCCTAGGACGTCCCTATGACCTAGAGTCCATTGTGATTTCAGTGCCTCAAGGCCCTCACTTCAGCTAACAGGTGAGACATAGGCCCCATATGACCTTCAGGGAGGGGTCTTTTTCTCATACTGACTTAGTAGGGAGAGTATGGGGAGAATGGATCAGAAGCTCCTTCTCCCTTCGGGAGGCTGAGTCTTGACCTAGCTTGCACTTGGCCCAGGGTAGATCTCAGGACACTGCTGAGGAAGCAGCCTTTTGCTCTTTCATGTCAGTCCTGTTTTCCTGTGGCCCTTCCACATAATTCAAGTGCATAGTCTGCATTTCCTCAACAGGCAAAGAAGCACCAGTGCATGGGCAGGCTAGCCAGACTGCCAGGCTTTCCTGAAATGACCAGATGGCAGGGCTGACAGATTTGGTCCTTGAATCTGTGTTCATCTCAGAGGCATGTTTAGTTCTTCTCTCCAACATGAGAGCTATGTTTCTAGGTGTGATGGGTTGATTTAGGACAGCTGTAACCCAATTTCCCCCTTCCTCATTTCAGTCTTTTCCTCTGGAAAGCAAGGTTCAAAAGGGAAAGATGCTGTAGTGGAAAGAACCTAGAGCTGACATCTTGATGAGAGCAGGCCTGAGCCTTCTGCTGTGGGTTCTCATAGGTAAAGTGTGTGCATGGGTGAGCCTGGGAGAGGCTGTGAGTGAGGTGGTCCAGGTGATCCTTTCAGTGTTGATATTCTATGTACTTGTGAGGTCTGGTTTTATTCCCACTTCAGATTCCCTCCCAAAGGAAGAAAATAAGCACCACAAGGACAGCAGATGTTTGGGTGGTGGGTAGGACAGAGCGCACACCAAGTCAGATATCAGCCTTAGCATCAGCTTTATTATGTATTTTACCTTCACCTGGGAGAATAAGGTGAGGAAGCTGGAGAACAGACCAGCCTGTATCACAGAGCCATAAATCACATCTCTGCAGAGTGTACATGATAAAAATGAAGGGCCTCAAACAGACCAGCTATGAAGTACAAAGATCGACAGAGACCCAAACATCCCGTCTTGTATTTCCTTGTTGGCTGTTTGAACCTAATCATTTATATAATTTTGTTTCATTTCTGAAAAGCATACCCAACATTACTGTGTCCAATCATTGTTTCTGTTAGGGGCAGAGAAAAAAGTACCCAAGTTTTGATTTTTGCACCATAGCCAACCTCTTCTTAACACTCATGGTTGTAGCAGTGAGGATAAACACAAAGTCCATCAGAGTCAGATTGTTGTGAGGCTTGAATGAGACCCCGACATTCTAAAAGATAATCAAGTCACCTTTCATCATTATACACCAAGGGCTGGGTGAAATTTTGCCCCAAGGGCCCTGTGTTAGGCTTTGGTGGTCTCCTTCATAACCACACCATTCCTACATTTGAGATCTTCCAGCAGGCTGCTGAGAACAATGCTTATTCACAGAGGTTGATAAAATACATAGAAAACTGTCTTCAGAAACCAAGTCCTGGAGTACTGAGGAAGCCAAGAGGCAAGAAGGTACATTGTACACAGAGGAAAAGGTCACCAGAGTTGGGGATGGGATTGGGTTTTCATCCATTGGCCATGTTCTTGACTCCGGGTGGCATATCAGCAGCTACTTCCCCTTGCCAGTGGGCGAACACTTCTCCTGGACTTTCTGTGGGCTCATCTCCACACATTTTGCCTGGGCTAGCTCCTGGCATGGCTCCATACACTGAGGCAGACATTGGTCTTGGCATGGATCTTGGACTCGCTGTGGGCAGTTTTCTTGGGTTAACTCCGGGCACTGAGACACACATACCTCTTGAGCTTGTCCTAGGCCCTTCTCTTGGCAAGGGTCCTGCTGTTGGGGGAGGCACACATCCTTAGCCTGTGCCTGACACTGCTCTTGGGTCTTTTGAAGACATGATGGGGGCGCACATGGCTGCTTGTACTGCTGGTCACTGAAGGACATACTAAGGTGATTTGTAGAGCCTGAAACAAACACAAGATTTAAAATGATCTGCATTAAAAAATGCCAGGCTGGGAAATGGGGAACGAAGGATTGAGAGAAGGAAAGAGGGTTATTAACTTTAAGAACTCATTTCTCTTCTACTCTTTATCCGTTTCTCTGTCTGCCCCTGCTTCATTCCTTTCTAACACTCATTGACAAGGTGAAAGTATTCTCATAGCTTTTGTCTGGAAAGCCATAATCCCCAAAGCTTAGGCCCATCTCTTTTCTTTTTCTTCTCTTTTACTAATCCTTTTGAAAATCAGCAACAAGAGCCTAGATAGAATACAGAAGGTAGTTATCGATGCCCGAGAAATGATAGACCTCTTTAAAATGTCAGTAGAAAATACACTCCAGGGGAAGAACAGAACTGTGGTCTCACAAAGATTGAGCAGCAGGGAGAAAGAGGGCACAGATGTCTCCACTTACCTGATCTTCAACAAGATTCAACCAAGGATGTGGATTGTGGAGCATAGCAAGGTGGGGGACTTTTATACAGTGCCTGGTCTGTCCTCCTGCGGGCTGATGGGCCACGTGGCGCTGAAGTCCTCGTCTTGGCGTCACCACAACGAGCTTCCTCTGAAATCACAGATGGTTTGAGTCACTGCTTGGGATGCCTGTTAATCAGCCAGAGTTTTGGCCTCTGGGTCTTCACCAGACCTCAGCAGGGAGGGGCTCCTGTCAGATCCCTTTCATTAGAGGCAGCAGAGAAAGAATGTTCATAAAATGTTATCTCAGTCTGTTAAACCACGGGTTGAGGCATCTTGTCTACCCAAGCTCATTCAGGATGTGGTGAGAGATAAGATCCACCTTGCTCATCTCATCTTTACCAATGAGAATACTTTATGTCTAAATCCCAGGTCTGTCTGGGCCCAGGGTTCATATAGCAAGGTTCAGACATTCCCATTAGATACCTCTTTGTAGAGCCTGGAAAGTCACATTTCCAGACCCAAGGAAGATAGTTTGTCTTGTGGTTCCAAGCAAATAAAAAGGATATAGCTTCCCAGATAATGATTTTTCCTACAAATAGGTCCTGAGGGAAATTGGGGTCATTTGTCCTCTTGCGTTGGAAAGTGGGGTAGAGGGAGAGGACAGGCAATATTCATCTTCTCAACCTTGATTTATGATACCTTCTGAAAGTGGAGTCACAGAGTTTTCATGGTGGCCAAGAAGGCAGGTCACAACAAGTTGAGCTCATCCCCTTGCCTTCTGAAAACCTTTTCTTAGAACTCAGGCCAATAAAAGCCAGAGGATGAAAGGAAAAGTTGCAAAGCAAACACACCCAGTTTCCTCTACCTCTAAGTTTACTCTGTCACCTTTTACCTGAGGTTCTTTCTTTCTCTTTGCTGTCAAAATTGTAAGCATTCCTCAAGATCCGTTCAAGTACCACCTTCCAGGCACTTTCTGGTTACTGTGAACCAGAGGAATTCACCTCTTTACAAACTGCCATTGTATCTATTGTTGGTGCTACTTATTTGACATTTATTATTGAGATTATGAATGCCAGTTATTTATGTGGAAGCTTATATTATTATCTCAGGTTTTAAGCTCCTAGAGGGTCGGTAGAGGCTTATACCGTAGGTACGGTCAGTGGAAGATGATGTGAGATAAATGATTATTGGTGGGATAAATAGATGAATGCAGGAATTAAATAGTGGATGTAGGATATAGGTGGGGATAGAGGAAGGTCTTATTTGCTAATAGGAATGGATTAATGATGAAAGAAGCCCCTCGTTCATAAAGTGGTGACTTATTTTTTTCTATTGTTGATCAAATCCCAGGCACTTTTAAAATGATGATGCACTTCTCCCCTGAACTTCAAGTTAAATTAAGCCCTTAACTTGAAGAGGTAGGCTTAGGTCATTTCTTAAGACAAGCATTGTTTGAAATCAGGAACAACTTTGAATGTTTCTATAGGTTTTAGACACTGGATAGCTGAAATTTTTTTAAAAGGTGAGCTGGGTGGGGAACAGGTAGTTATTTTGGCTTCTAATATTGGTGCAAGTAGGACTGATGTAACTCCAGCATGGCACCCTTGGTGTCCTGATAGGAAGATGCGAAGTGGGGAGGGACTTGGAAGACCCACAGATGTATCAGAAGAAATAAGGTAGTTAGGGGAATTTTGGAACTGGGTGATTAGGAATAGGATGAGTAGACCCCTTCTCTTCTTTTCCCTTCTTTTTCTTCTCTTTTTGTATCTCCTCTTCCACTTATTCTCTCCTTCTTTGTATCCTTTGTCTTTTCTGTAGAATGGTGTTTTAAGAGACAAACTCTCCTGTGTCCTAAGAGGCAAGGAGTTCCTCATCACTGAATTTATGAGTTTATTCTTTCAGTCATTTTCAGCCCTGTTTTATAAGAGGCTCACAGGCTTATGGAGAGGATGGTTAGAGGTCTGCCCTCATAACCTAGAAGAAACTTCATTCATTGATCTGGGGAAGATCATAGCAGGCTACCAGGAAGAAGATGTGTGCCATGCCTTACTTGATAATAAAATTGTTCCAGCAGTGAGAGTGGAAAATAGCATTTCCAGCATCGCTGAAAAAGGAGTCCTTGTTAGGAGGCTATTGGAATACAAGGTGCAGGTGAAATGAAAAGAAAGTTTGAAGCCAGTTTAGAGAAGAGGTGGGTGAGAGATTAGGGAAGAGAATGGCTTGACTGAGATTTCCAAACGTTTCTTGAAACAGTGCATGAGGTGACTCTTATCTCATGTACATTTCTGTAGTTTTATGTTGAGCCCAAGGATAAGGTGACTAAATGACTATGTGCAGAACGATAGAGAGACTAGGTTGTGTTCTCAGAGTGGGTACCGATGCAGGTAGGTAGATCCCAGGGGTTAACTTCTCTAAAAGGCCTCCTTGTCTGTCATTGAACTGATCCATGGTAGTGGAATATTCTTGAAATTGACCCAAAAATCCTTCAGTGGAAGGCAGTATAATGACCTCCCAAAGGTGTGCATAATTTAATCTCTAGTTAAAAGTGTTTGGTGATTTGGCAAATGAAAATTAAGGTAGGACGAAAGGTAGTTTATGGAACTAAGCTGCTAATCAGATGACATTAAAATAGGGAGATTATCCTGGGTTATCCAGGTGGGGCCCATCTAACTGCAAGGATCTTTAAAAGTGGAGGGGAGGACAGAAGAGTTTGTTTCTGAAGTGAAAGACTTGACTGCTTACTGGTGCCTTTAGAGGTGGAGGAAGACCGTGAGCCCAGACTGAGGACGGTGTCTAGAAGTTGGGAAAAGTGAGGAGATAGATGGTCCCATGGCACCTCCAGAAAGAAATGCAGCCTTGCTGGCACTTCAATCTTAGCCCCGTGGGACTTGTGTTAGACTTCTGGCCTCCAGAACTATAACACATGTTTTGGTGTTTTAAGCCACGAAATTTGTGGTTACAACAGCAGTAAGAAGATGATACACCTCCACAATGTCTGAAACTCTTGGGAACTCTGGAGGAGGGAACTCTCATATGAAGCAGTACACTTTCATCTTAGAGTTCCTGCGTTTAAGTAGATTCCTACTTGTCATATCAGGACCCTTAATCAAAAACTAACTGGGTAATGGAGACACAGAGATGCATGGAAAAAGATCTGAACTCAGGCTTCAGAACTGGGTCCATACATAGAGTACGTGCAATGCTGGGTAAGTGGCAACCTCTCAGAGCCTCAATTTCCTCTTTTTTTTTTAGAAGGTTGAATATTATTGCACAGATGTCTTATGAGGATTAATTTAGAGAACCTAAACACTAACACTTAGGGCAGTTGAGATGCTTATAGAAGTTTAGGGTGATCTGAATCAGTTTGGGACTCATTTGGGTGGGGGGTACTGAGAATCAAACTCAGCACTTCTCACATACCAGGCAAGTGCTGAACTGCTGAGCTATATCCCCGGCCCTGGGACTCATTTCCTCCATAAAACTTTCCTTAATTTCTTCACTTCACCTTGTTGTATGTCCTCTACTCTGCCCCCTATTTGTTTTTTGACTTCTATTTTCTGTTTAGTGTGACCTACAGAAAGTGTACTGCTCAGAGGCCCAGGATACTTGGCTCTGGCCCTAACAAGGCGTATGGCCTCATACCATTCCCTGACCTTCTCCAGCCTCAGTTTCATCATCATTAAAAAGGAGAGTTAGGCCTTCAGTAGGGCCCATTGGGCTCTGAAGCTCTGTTGCATTATAAATGTGGTCATAAATATGATTGCCCTAGGTGTCGATGTGACCTTGTAAGTGCGGCTGTATGTACTGTGGAGGTGCTCCTTCTTTGATCAGTTTATAACAGGCCCATTGGAAGACCCAGTCTTCTGTCCTCTGCATGTAGCATTGACCCAGCTGGGTATCTGAGTGAATTTAGGTCTTTACAGAGTGAGAGTATTTGTGAATTGAGCTCCTCAAGAACCATCTTCAGTGGACTAGTCACTGGGGCTGTAGCTTGGATAACTTTAGGGAGATTTTCTTACTCCACATTAAGATAGACGACTACAGATGTCAAGATAAGTAGGTTCTGTTACTATCACCAACCCTCCAGCAAGATCGGGGTTAATCTGATTCAATGCCATCTGACATTTCAGATTTTAGTCTTCTGGAGCTGTTATTATTGGGAGCCAGATAATTAGACAGGATCAGCAGAAGAGACTCAGGTGTGTGCCGGACATTCCACCTACTCTCATTCCCAACAAATAACTATCTCCTTTGTTCAGATAATAATATTTTCCAGAGTCCTCTGATTCATTCATGTGCATATTACAGGGCAATGGGTCCGATAAACTGAAAAGTGCAGAATGTGGCTCATCCCGTTTCCTGGGGAGTACCTGTCTCTGGAGAGCTTACTAAGCTCGTAAATTCCTGAGGGAGAGTCCATCATTCCTCTCCCTTTCTCAGTGACACAGGGAGTGTGAATCAGAGACTTGGGATAAGCTGTGGATGACAGGCCCTTGGGCTTAGAAAGGACACGAGAGGCCACCTGATTCCACTTCCTCCTTTTAGCTCCAGCATGTGTTTTAAACAGGAGGCACAAAAGTTTTATCAATTGCATTTTTTAACCAAAGAAAATGGGGGCCAAAGTTTTAGGTCCTTGTTCAAGGTCATGTAGTGAGCTTGGGTCTGATATGACCAACAAAATACTTAAAAAACATTTAGGAAGCCACTATATCGGAGATTCTTTATAAGTTTCAAGAAGACAAGGATACAGGCCAGCCTGTGGTTCTTAACAGTTTTGGGCACATGAGACTTTTACATATGCTCATGCCTTCACCTTCAGGGGCCAAGAACCTCATGTCATGGACCACTAACACAGACCATGAGGAGAAAAGGTGGTCCTGAATTGCTGAAGTTTGATGCTGGTTTTCCACCTTTTCTCTTTTGAATCTGGAGTCTGGCTCTTGCTGGCCTAAACTGGGGTTGGAGATTCTAGAATCTTCTCACAAGTGACTCACTGTGACTTTGGCTAAGTCTCACTGTACTCGTTTAGACACTGAGGACCCTGAGTGCACATCCAGCTCTGCTGTTCAGTGATGCCAGACTCTCCGGGCCCATCCTGCAGGTTTGTTGGGAGTGGATGGAGGGGAGGCCCTGACTCATCCTAAGAACTTCCCCTTTCTCCCTTTAGCCCACTGATTCACACAGCAGGTGGTGAGAACTGTCTGCTGCGTTGGTGGCAGCACGGAGTTCCGAGTGTGCATTTAGGTATTGGGTGTTATTGGCATCCTGGATTTCTAAGTTCAGTTTTTCATGCCAGAGGTTTGGCATCAGGTGACTCACATTATCACTCCGTTCTTACCTCTTTGTGAAATTTCCTTCTCACTCTTTAGCAAAGACACTGAGACCCCTCCTTCCCCTGAAGCAGAAACTTGTCTGTGATACTCAGCTGATTAGTATAGAGCTAACTTAGAATCCACATGTGTGTGATGTCAAACCCCCACTCCCAAGTTTTCCAAGATGAGAGGCTGCATGGAGGCTGCCTGGATGAAGCTGGCAGGATCAGTATCTTGTGTCACAAAAAGCGTGGCCAAGGTCAAGACTGACCAAGACCAGGGCTGCCTCTCTCTCAGCCCCAGGCCCCTCGTATTCAATGCCTTCCCCGCTTTTCCCACTGCTGAATTGTGAGGGTCTCTCTCTGCAGTGGTATTAAGGAGCACAATGGACTGTTGTCAGTCCACAGCAGCTTTTCCATGTCTGGAAATGTGTGCCTAACTCCACTAAGCACCCACTCACTTAATATTGAATGCCTGTGATATGTGTCTTCTCTGTGAGCTTATCGTCTAATGGGAGAGTCAAGTTACAATGGACCAGAACGTATGGTGGGCAACCCAGAAGAAGGAGGCACGGAGGCTCTAAGAGCCCCCTCACCCCAAAGGGCATTTAATCAGCCCCAGGTTGGAAGACTAGGAAGCTTCTTAGGGGAGGTGACCCATGAGTTGGATTAAAGGATGAGAATTTGTCC
Organism: Chinchilla lanigera; assembly: GCF_000276665.1. Taxonomy (NCBI): domain Eukaryota; kingdom Metazoa; phylum Chordata; class Mammalia; order Rodentia; family Chinchillidae; genus Chinchilla; species Chinchilla lanigera. The sequence goes on from NW_004955592.1 coordinate 215,679, forward strand.
AGGTGATCATTCAGAGGGAACTCAGTGGAGAGCAAAGGTAGAGGAAAAGCAAGTGTTAAGTCTCAAAACCAAAACTCTCTGCTGTGTGCCAGGAAATGCAACAGTTACCTGCTCCTGGGTTGAAAAGTTCTTGATCGAGATGGAGAACTGGCAAGAAGGGTACAGAAGGAGGCAGGTGCTAGGTCTTGAAGACGTTTGCATAGCAGATTAAGTCATTTAAGCTGTGGTGTAGGCAAAGAGGAGCCTCTTAAGTGATTAAGCAATAGATGTAGATTTGAGTTTTATCAATAATCCTTCTCTGGCTTTCCCTGGAAGTAGGACTGGAGGAAGGTGAGCTTTGACAACCACTTAAGAGTTTTGAGTGGTGTAAGTGAGAGATGAGGGGATTTTTGGTGGAAAAAAGGCATGAATCCTCAGTCTGAGCAGGATTTCCTTTGATGGGGAGAGAGAGAGAGACAGAGACAGAGAGAGAGAATGAACATAGCTCCAAAGTGAGACATCTGAGTTTTTATGTCCCTGGGAGAAAAATGCAGCTGAAAATACCCCGATACGCATTTTATCATCAGTTTGTATCTTAGAATCCTTGCTTGGCAAATGACTTACTGAATTACCTATGTATTTGCTGAGCACCAACAGCTGTGGCATAGAAGCAGTTAGGACTTGCCATCAATAAAGCCCTCTAGAATGTGCCTCCGCTCATTTCCCCAGCTGGAATCTTTGGTCATATGGAAGCAGAATAGGAAAAACAGGCGTGTTCTAGTACCAGTTAGATCTTGCCAACTCCCTGGTTGCCAGTCATACGTGGAAGTGGCAGATGCCTCTAAGGTCCCTTCCAGATTCACATCAAGACTTTCTGTGCCCAGCCCACTCAGAGGGTTGGCTGTGCTTACAACCAGTTGCCCCTAATCCCCTAGGTTTTGGGGTGACATAGAGGCCTATTTTCAAGGCTACCTGTGCTCTGCCAGATTTTTGAGAAAGGACAATAGAGGGGGATCTGTGGTGGGGATCTCCCTTTGTGACTGTCTTAGTGGACCCCCAAAACTGTTTAGCTATGAAAGAAGAGGGATTGTCTTTGCTCTTCTCACTAATCTGTGAACCATCAGGCCTGTGCTATACAGTCTAGTCATTCTTCGGTTGTTCTTTATTTATTCAACCTCTACCCTTTGGGGCCCAGCTCTGGTGACTACCCCGGGATTGGACGTAATTACAGCATTCTGTGGAGAAGTGGCACTCTCATCACATTCTAGCTATCTTCCGCAGAACTGCCTTTTATCGAGCTCTTTGCTGGGAAAGCAGCCATTAAGAGATGTCTATCTTTGGTTTCATCTACATGGGAGAAGCGAGAACTAAATTGGCAGTGGGTGGTTTCATGTTCTCAGAGTGGCCTCCTCCCACTCTGCACTGAGTTCTCAGGGACACAGTCCCAGCCCAGCTGTCACGGAGCCACCTAGGCCTTCGTCTTCGGTCCTACACCAGGATGGAAGGTGCCTTCTACATGGCGCATATCCCCGGAGGCATTCTTCCAAAGTTTCCCAGAAACTTTGGGGAGGTCTCTGAAGTGTTCATAATTATTTCATGATTATTTTTGTTATAAAATGAATTAAAAGATAATAGTCATCCATCATCTCATTATAGTAAAATAAGAGAATGTCCACAAATTTCTTTGTATTAGTTTTATTCATCAAAGCTTTTCGTTACAGATAATTGTTTTATGCCGCATACTCAAGTGAGCTCTTATTTTTTCTCACCAGTACATTTTTCTTGGTAGAGATTGAACCCAGGGTCTACTGCACATGAGGTAAGTACTCCATCACAGAGCCACATTCCTAGCCCCTCTTTAGTACATTTTAAATGACTGTGTAATATTTCATAGAGTAATAGGCCCACAGTTATTTAATCAAGCATTGCTAGATATTTGAATTTTTAAAGTTATACTGTGATGATCCCCTTTATGTATATAGCATTTCCTCCCATCTGGGGATTACTTTTCTTCCTTCCCAATTTGCAATTATTTTTCTTGGCTTTAATTCTATAAAGTAAATACATTGAGTCAAAATATTGAGTCATTTTATGCCTGTGATATACATTCCTATGTTGACCAAAGTGTTTTCTAAAAATATATTTATTTGTAGTCCGTCTGATAGTGCCACAATTTTCACCCTGGAGTTCTGGGACTTATTATTTCAAAGTGATAATTCAACAGATGCAAAATGATGTCACATTATTCTCTCCCCCTTCTTTTCTTCCCCTCCTTCCTTCATTTTTCTCTTTATTCCCTGCACTGAGTAGTCAAACCCAGGGGTTTGTGCATGCTAGGCATCTGCTCTATGATGAGCTACAACCTTCAGCCTTTTTCCTCCTTTTGTCTGATCTCCTGTGAGATGGGAGGGTTTTCTTCAGGCATCCGCAGTCCACCACAGCCCCGCTGTTCCCTAACATGGGATTCTAGTGGTTGTTGGCCTCCAGTAGACGGTTCTGTACAGGGCTGTGGAGTATGGGATCGTAGGGTCAGGCTCTCATCTTTGTCTGGAGGCCCTGAGATTTCAAGTCATCTTCATGTAAAAGAAGTAACCACTAATTTTCTCATTTGAAAAATGAAGTGGAACCCTAAAGTCATTGTCTTGTTCCCTCTTCTTTTACAACAGTCTACATGTGTAACTAGCTGATAACATGGCCTGGGTCAGAAAGGGGTCCCTGGTATTTTTTATTTGGCATAATTTGGACTCTCTGTACTTACCACACCCTTTGCTGCTGGAACTGTCCTGTAGACTCAGAAAGGTAGAGCAATTGATGTACCATGATTCAGAGAACCATCCCAGAGCTGACTTTTTCATGACCTCTTACTATGACTGTAGAGAACGCTAAACCTATTTCTATTTAAATACTGTGGACTGTAATAATCCATTACTCCTTTGATCTATATGACAAAGCTTTGTCATCTGCTTGCCCAAAGAGGTGGGTACACGACCTTCTAGCCTCCACTTTCTTTTCCTGGAGACACAGGAGTGCCCTCATACCCAATTTGTGCACAGTGGGGACCTTAGGGGAGGATGGGATATATCTGAGGAGGCGAGGGGGACTAAAATGGTGAACGCAGGTCTGTGTATCCAGCCCCCGAGGTGCTTCCTTGTTGCTGCAGTTTTCTATGTCTTATTCCCATATCCTCAGCAACATGAGCCATTGAATTCCCTTTGTGAATTAAGCCAGTCTGAGATGGACTCCAGCTCTTTGTGAATAATCCCTACTAACATGTCAGCTGTGAGTGCCTTCTCTGTTTGTTTCTCATTGGGATCCTCCCACATACAAATCTAGTTTTTTATATCTAAGTTTTCATTGGGAAATAGTATCAAAACCAAGGAAGTGACACAACTATTTTTCCTTTTTTTTCTTTGAGAATGTCTAGCTGAGTTTAGTGCCATATGTTACAGATAGACCATTGTGCTTGGGAGATTTATACCGCAGTGAAGAAGTGCAGAGCAATTAAATTCAAATGTGTGAGGGTTAGACTTGGACAAGTGTAGGATTCTGCCTTCATGCAGCACCCATTATGTTCCAGTACTGTGGGCACTAGGCAGTTGTTAACTTTTAAGTCTCAGAACAGTGCAAGAGAAGGAAACTAAGGTACAGAAAAGGTAAGCAACTTGTATAAGGTGCAGTGTTGCTAGGGAACAGAGCTAGAGTTTAAACTCACACGGTGGGTATAGAGCCCTCTGCATAGGCGCTGTGAAATAGGACTAACAGCAAAGTGGGTAGAAGGTCTTTTCTTGAGCCTTTCTGAGCCTTTTGCCAATGTCCCACTCCTCTTTCCCTCTCAGGCCCTCTACGTCTCACTTCCTGGGGTTCCTGCATTTTACTAGCTGCTATATGGATCTCTCAGGCTTTGCTCTACCAGGGGCCTATGTTCGGGTGATGCACCCTGTATGACAGGCAGGTCTCTGTGAGTAGCAGACAGGGACAGAGGGCAGCCAGGACTTGCAGGTGTTTGGCAGTGCAGGTCTGCAGCTCTGACCTCATACCTTAGGAATTGGTTCTTGGTGCTTTCATGCTGTAATAAAACAACAAAAGAAAGTAAAACCACCAAGACGCCAGGAGGTCATGCGCAGCAGAAGGTCACCTTTACTTGTCAGGTCATGGCTCTAGTTCCAGCCCCAGGTGTTGTACATGGTGGCGGTGGCAGGGTTGTGGCAGCCATGGTGCCTCACTCTGGGGGTGGGCAGGCAGGGGCACACTTAGGTGGGCAGGGCTTGCAGCAGGGCTTGGGAGGGCATGGCTGAGGTGGGCACGGTGGGGGGCATGACGGTGGCGGAGAGCACGGCGGGGGGCACGGTGGGCACTTTGGTGGTGGACAGCACTTCTCCCTTGGGCACTTTTCTGAGCAGCGCTGCAGCAGCTTCTTTAAACAGCTGGGCTGGCATTTGGACTCACACTTTTGTTCACACCTGGGATCGAAGGGCTTGGGCTCATTCTTAGGATCTTCAGGCTTACTCTTATCAGCAGTTGACATTGTTTCTAGATTACACAGGCCCTGCAAAGGAATACAAGATAGGTCAACAGAAAAGGATTCCTTTCGCCTTCTCAAGCCTCCTGCCTGTTCTCAAGAAGCATGCCCATGTGTTCAGGCCCTGGAAGAGCTCTCCGCATTGTTGCTGTGGATTTGTGGTAGCGTGTATTGATCTCTCCACCCTTACTCTGGTTGCTGGTATCCTTCCTGTTTCCATTCTATGGACTCTAGGGGCAGTTCTTAACCTAAAATCCTCGTGTGCTCCTCCCCTCCAATAACGAAGAACCATTTCAATACAGTTGAGAACAATGGATTTAGTAGATATCTACGGAATATTCCACCCCTCTACAACAGAGTACACATTTTTGCAGCACATGATGCTTTTTCCAAAGTAGATCGTATACTAGTCCACAAAATCTGCTTCAGTAAGCATAAAAGAATTGAAATTGCCTTATGCATATTATCAGAATACTGATCAATAAAACAGAAATCAATGACAGAGTAATCACAGAAAATATAGAAGCTCCTGGAAAATTAACAGCACATTCCTAAATAACTAATGAGTGACAAGAAATCAAAGAAGAAATTAAAAGATTTCTGGAAGTTACTGACAATGACTACAACTCACCGAAACCCCTGGAATAGTATGAAAGCAGTTCTAATGCTCACATTAGCATACAATACTCACATTAGGAAAACAGAGTGAGCTCAAATAAATAATCTTTTGAGGAATCTGAAGATACTTAAGAAACAATAATCTGGGACCAAACCAAAAGAGGAATATTATAAAGATGAAAGCAGAAATATGAAATTGAGACAAAAAATGTACACAAAAATCAACAGGTCAGAGAGCTGGTTCTTTGAAAGAACAAATAAAATACAGAAGCACTTAGCCAGACTTACCAAGAGAAAAAAGAGAAAAGACACATGCAATTAGAAATGAAAAACGTAAAATCACAACAGACATGAAGATAAGCCATATAGAGGATCCTAGTAACCTCAATGAATTTAAAGATTATATCCCGTGAACATGAACTAAGTTTAATAATGTCAACAAGAATGAAAGGAGTGAAAGGGAGATTACAGAAGGAAGGGGAGAAGGAAGGAGAAGGAGATTAAAAAAGAAACAAGCTGTGTTGTACACATGTACCCGCTCCTTACGATGATTGTCAAATGCATGTACTGCAAACATGTACTAATGAAAACATTGAAAAGAAATAGTTGATGTTCCCTATATGTTTTAATTCATTAAAACCATTATTTCAAGGAGTCCCTAACTTTGAACTTGGTGCTAAAGGCAGCCATGGTGCAGCAAAAGTTTTCAAGAACTCCCATAACGCTACTTCCCCATCTTCCTAGAGATAAATGGGTGGCGTAGGAGTGGACTTTAAAACCACAGGCACTTCTTTTTATCCTGTGGCCTACCTAAGCTACCAAAATCTTGAAAGTTGCTTTCTTCTCTTAAGGATGGAGGCTGGAAAGGTAACTAGTCCTTGCTATCCATGGGCCACTCTAAACTATACCTTCTCTTGCCTCCACTCAGATTCCGCCAAGCAATTAGAGTGAGGAAAACATCAGGAGAGGAGGAAACAAACTGAAATTCTAACTTATCAAAAATATGCATGCTCGAACCACAAAATATGATTTTCACTAGGAATTCCCTTTCTCTCCTTTTGGATTTTGCTTTGGGCTAGGTTGTTCTGCATGGACAGTTTAGCTTCAGGATATGAAGAGAATTTTTCAGCCTCCAACATTACTTCATAGTGGATCTAACTGGCATACCTTTGATTTCCTTTCACAATATAAAAATCAAATTTTTATCTAACTTAATTTTAAAATCAGCATTGTTCTCTGGGAATGCAGAGCATTAAATCAAACTCTAAAATTGTTAAGTCTGTATTTGACAGCGTGACATGCACACAACTTCTTGCTACTGAAAATGACAGGAAACTTTTTTTTGAAGTTTTAATATTTATTAGGTGTTTTTTAAAAAATGAAAATTTTCAACATTGACTACTCTTTGGTGTACAAAGTCTAAAAAAGACAAAAGAAATAAATTCTTATATGAACTACAATGAAAACATCAATCACATTTTACAAAAAGGTAATCTTTACTTCAGTTATCACACCTAAAGCAGTCTGCACACGTGCCAACAGCATATTCCATACACACATATTGCTTACACTGACAGCACGTATGTTTTCCTGGTGTTTTTGTAGGACATACTTGACATCTTACTGGTCTTGTTGTTTTGTCAGGAGGTTCTTATCATATTATACAATGTGTAGTTAACAAGAACAAAATATCAATAACAAAGTATTACATTCTTAATATGTACTGTGTTTTAGAAAAGGCATATGCAACCCTCCCATCCCCGCTAGGTACTTGAGGTGCCATATATCATTCCCAGGACAGGAAAAGTAAAAGCACAGCCTTTCTAGTCATCCAGATGCAACTCACCCCTTTGTGCTGGTGGTTAACCTGACAATTGAATGGGATGGATGGTACAGCTCTGCTGGGGAAGGTGGATTTTCCCTCTGGTTCCTCAGTCCGGCTCTGAGGACACCAGGGGTGGGGCAGGGATAAGCCCACCTGTGACATCATCACAGCATCACCAGCAGTGATTATTGAGTGATTCCAAGGCTCCCAGTTCAACTCAGCTCCTTGACATAAGAGTAGAGCCATAATAAATCACTCCCTTGGCTTCTCACCCCTTTCAGAGTCTCTCAGAATTGATGTTGGCAAGATCAGGTTACAGTGAAGATGCCTTTATGCCAAACACAAGAGGCCCCCATTGCTAGGAGAGAGAAGCTGGCTTGCTGTTTACCAATGCTCTCGGTCTCCTCCACAGAGTTGCAATTTTTTAACTCCTGTGAACTTGCACCTTCACCTTTTTGGAGAGTTCCTCTGGATCACAGCCACTCTGACTCTCCCCTTCTCCCTGTTTTTCTAGTATGAGATTCCAAAACCTTCCTTTTACCATACCATACTCCCTGGCCCAAACTCAAGGGTTGTATAAGCACTTTTTCTCAATGTCCTTGAAAAGATTCAGGTTTTTTTTCTGGAGGGTAGCAGTTGTTTCTTAAATTAGGCCTTGGCCACTTCTTAATATTCAAGGTAAATATTCTGTATTATAAAGAAAGTCTCATATTCCTGATCATTCCTGACCAATTGAGTTAGCCCAAGATCTTATCTTAGAAGAGGAAAGTTCCCCCAGAATCCCTTCCTGGCCTTTCCAAAAGCCTGGCCAGTGGGTTTTGTGGTTTGAATAGAGATACATGTTGGTAGTAATGGGAGGGTAGTGAGGAGAAGGTAAATGGGGCTTAGGCATAGAGCCTGAACGTGGGCCTGGGGATGGGATTCATCTTGACATTCATTCACTAATGAGTCACAAGTGATATTGGAATAAAACTTTAATACGATCACGTCCAACATGTTAAAAATTTGACAGCAAAGTGTGGGATGGGCTGGGGGATTAGGTTTTGGAGTGAGAACAGAATCAACCTATTTTGAAAAAGTTATCAAAATCTTCATGTCTGAAGGAAGGCAGTCTTGGTAGAAGAAATGGTGCCAATGAGAGAGACATCATCAGAAAGGTAGATTTATGGGACTTGGTTACTGACTTTGTAAACAATTAAGAAAAATTGAAGATGGTTCAGATTTAAAGATGGCAACATTAGCTATAGTTATAGTTAGTTATAGTTAATGGGAGCTAAAGACACAGAATGGGTTTGTGTTAGAGCACTAGGGATTTGTGTATGAGAAAACCAAGAGTGGATGCAGGAGCATGTCTTAGGTGGTTATTTGTCCTTGCTTCACTGGGAGACTTGATACCTTGAGTTTATTTCAGTCCAACAGTGTTTACTAAGTGGATGAGCCTGAGCTGGCCCAGAGGAAGTCTGGGGAACAAGAAAGAGACTAGGGAAGATGAAGAATTCTAATGCAGGTTTACTTGGCATTCACAGTGGACAAAAAAGCCAGGCACAGTTACAACCCAAGTAAGCCTAAAGGCACATACAGGGTGAGCCAGAATTTAACTTCCTGGGCTAAATGGTGTTAAAGTCACAATCATGGTGTAGACTGTTCCCTTATTTCTTTTCTCTACAGTTTTGTTCATGAGATCCGTCTCCCCAAAGTTACTAAGAAGGGGTTCTTGCATCCATCTCAGGAGACACACCTCCCTCTGCTGTTCATCCTCTGGACCAGAGCAACCAGTGTGCATATGGAGAAGACATCATTTGTCGTAGCATTGTCCAAAGGTGTGACGATTTCTACTAGCCATTGTCACCTTCCTCTCTCCTTCTGTTTTTCTAAGAAGCTTCCATTGAATGACAGTATCTCATTTACTGAACTTCCAACAGACCATAATTTGTTCATCTTCTTCCCAGTCATTAAATCCCTCCTTTCTAAAGGTCCATACTCCCAGTAGTGTCACATTTATTATCTCAGCTCTCAGCTTCAAGTTAGGGTTTAGGATTCGGTGGGTGGCTGTTCTCGGATGAAGCATAGAACATGCGTAACAAGAGGCTGGGTCTCAGAAGAGAGGCTGGGAAGTGAGGAAAGCGTCAAAGCCTGGCTTAGATTAAGGGCTAAGAATTTGGATTCCAGTGTTCACTTCCTGGGTTCAAATCCTGCTTGTGTCTTTTACTTAACAAATGACCCTCTAGTCATCTACCTAACCATTCTAAAAGTCTCAGTTCTCTCAGCTATATAATGATTTAATAGTAACACTTGTCTTAGGATAATATCTAACATGTGTTGAGAACATATAACATGCCAGACACATTTCCAAGTGCAAAATGTATGTTGTTATCCATGCTTCGTAGTACTCAAGGTTGTCTTAAAGAACAGAGATATTATGTCTGAAGAACGTCTAAGAAATGTTTTCTGTATTTATTAGTTATCCATTTTGTTCGTGTTGGCTTGAATTCTTTATCCCCAGTCTTGCTGTTATGTCTTTCTGTCTTTCTTATTTTTCTGATATTGGTCCTAAAATGCCTCTTCTACAATATTTTCCTTGGAATCTTTTCCATACCCCTTTTTCTCCTACTTTCCAGTGAAAGTTCCTGTTGGTGTTCGTGGTAAGATTATATATTTCAGTATTAACTTTTAATGATTTCATTTTTGAAAAGGGAGAGGTGATGTAAATATTATTGATAAAAGATAGTAATTTGAACATTAAGGTCAAAAGAGTCATAAGACCATTCAGGCATTCTCTGTGCATACCTGTATGCTCTGCATGTCTGTATTGTTTTATCTGCCCTCGAAGATTCTAAGTATCAGCAATTTTGACTTTACTGTGTTTTCCATCTCTGAGTTTTTTTTTTGGGGGGGGGGAGATTGTATTTTCTGTCTTTTTCTATTTCTATGAAACTCTTGTTGAACAAGCAGAATTTAAGGGGCAAACAACTCCATTCCTTTTACTGAAGTTGCTTGTACTCTGTCTATGTGGTTAGCTCTTCTTTTCCTCTGGGGATGAAATCTGTAACAGATGTCATTGACTTTAGGGTAATGCTGACACATCAGAAGTTCTCTAGTCACTTGCTACTACATAGCTACTCTTATTTCCCTAATTGGAAGATAGATGTTTTCCTATACATTGGATTTTCTCTTCTTTCCCTCCTGTAGTTATTGCAGGCAGGAAGCCTCCAAGGGAAAGAGGAGCATCTTCCTTGTTTGCTGCTTTGGTTTCTATTGCCTTTCTCTTGCTCACGCAGGTATCTGGTCTTTGGAGCTGTAGAGGGAGGAGAGAGAAAAGACTAAAAATTTCCATGCTGACATAGGACCTTTTTGATCTTGGTAGGTGCTTAAAATTCCTCTTTCTCTTGTGAGGAAATTGAATGTATTCATTAGAGGAACCCAGCCCTCCTTGCTGGGGTTTTGATCATAGTTCTTTAATGTTGGAACATGTTTCTTTTTCTAGCTGCTATGGCTTCTGCAGTGCCTAGGCATTTATACTGGTCCCTGGGGCAGGATTTTAAACAGTTTGGATTGTCAACCTGATCTCCTTTTTCTGTAGTCTATGTGTAACCATTAGACTTTACTGCAGTTTTTGAGGCTGTTATGTTGTCATTATTTTTTCATACTTGAGAATGAATCCAGGGCCTTCACAGTGTGATACATCCTGAACGCTTTTTAAAAATTTTATTTTGAGTCAGGTCTTGGTAAGTTGCTAAGCTGCCTAGTCTGGGCATGAATTTGGGCCCTCCTGCTTCGGCCTCCCAGAATGCTAAGATTACAGATATGTGTCACCATGCTGGAGTTGTATCCTCTTTTTCACCCCTATCCCTCCATGACCTGCATACTCTCTTGCTTTCCCAACCTCACCTGCTCTCCTTCCTGAGCATTTCCTCTTCTGCTGAATTTCTTCCCCTTCCCTTGGCTCTTTTCTACTTATACACTCATGGCTGATCTCCCTCTCCTCCTCGCTATAGCTCCTGGTCCCACCTCTCTGCCAAAGTGTTCCACAGCTCATTTCTTCCTTGTTTTCTAGGTCCGAATGTTAACATCCACTGGATATACTTTGGTATCTCAGATTGACTTAACATCAGAATTTATTGCTTTTCACACATTTCTTAACATGCTCCCAATTTACATTCCTATCCAACAAAACTTTGAAGCCAGAACCCTGGGATTATTCTAACCTGCAGCGTTCCACTCAGCCTACACCAAATTTGCCATCAGGATTTACCAGTTCTACTTTCTTAGTCACCAGCTGCTAACTAGGCCCTCTGGGAGCTGCACCATACAACTCTCTCAGTCCTGTCTGTCTTGCCACCACTGTTGTCGCCTTCACTGTGGCTACTGCTGTCACAGGTTTCCCTGCCTCCAGAGGGACCCCCCTCTAGTTTATACTCCACAGCACTGTCACAGTGAATTTTGTGAAACAAAGAATTTTACCATCAAATTTAAGATGAGGTCTAAGGTTGGTAGTTAGGTCTATGAAACGCTTATTAATCTGGCTCCCTACTTTTACAATTTTTCCTTTGATTTTTGAATCAAATTACTTAGAATTCTCAAAATGTGCTGGACTCTTTTTAGAAGTTCTGTGTCTTTTCTCTGTCAGTAATGTCCCTCCTTCCTTCTGAACCTTGAACTTGTTGGAAATGTACACTGAGCATGACTTATCTGATTTTCCTAGGCTGTTGCTGTAGCTAAGTTTATTCCCAGACTTTTATTCCCATATTTTGTAGGTATTTATTTCCAAATCTATCTCCCTTTCTTGATGGGTGACTCTGACAATCAGAAGCACTTATTCTTTTTCTCCGTACCCTCAATGCCCAATGTAGGGGTCAGCATTTTGGTCATGTAATAATTAATGTTTACTGTCAGTGAAGAGATAAGGAGACGTTATTTCAATAGCTTTGTAGTCACATTTCTCTAACTGAAATGTGCTCTCCCATTTTTTGATTAATACTTGATTTTCACTTTCTAGACATAACTGGAAAACCTCCATGCACACCTCCTTGGCCCCATCCTCACTGCAGTCAAGTGGTCACATCCCTGAACATCATCCCAGCTCGCTCCTCAAAGCTTGATTCCCCCACCACTCATGCTGGGAGCAGATGGCTGTGTCTTAGTCTCTCCTCACTGTAATGAAATACTTGGCACGCACCACTTAAAGGGGAAGAGGCTTACTTTGGCACAGTGTTAGTCCCTGGTCAGCGGGCCCCCAGGCGGAAGGGGCATGGTGGAAGGGTCTGGCAGAAGAAAGCTTCTCATGTCATGGCAGCCAAGAAGCGGAAATGAAGACAAAGAGCCTGGGAGGGTGAGAAACGCTTCCAGCGCATGGCTCCTGTGGCCTGCCTCTTCTGACCAGACCCACCTCCCCAAAGCAAGTCAGCTTTAGTGATCGCAAGATCTGCTTACTTTATAAAAGCCCAGCCTTGGAACACAGGAGGCTTTGTGGGTAGGGACATTCTAGATCTAAACCCTAACAGGGTATATACATCTGTCTTTGTTTCACATGTAGCCCTACTCCAGGGAAAACTCTTCTGCATCTTTGGTAATAGCCCAGGGCCCAATATGTAAGAAATGATCAGTGAATGTTTGAGGAACACATGAATGCATATGGAAGACAAAATTTAGCATAGCAATTAAAAATCAAATGAACTGTCAGAGGAGGGAGGTGAGATCTGCAGGTGGAGATCTGTCTTTAAGGTCAGCTTGTATTACCAGTGTACATGTGTCAGTCCCAGAAATCCCAGCAGGAGGCACCACTGGGCCTTACGAACTAGGAGTCACAGATCACTCTGGATTTGTCTAGCATACAGCCCGCATCTGACCCAGGGTTCCAAGCAGAGGTGGACTCACGTATCAGGCATTGCCCGAGTCTCAATCTCCTCTTCCTTGTAGCTGTGCCTTAACTGCCCTGTATATCTACTTCATCCCCCAAGACACATGCACATTTTCTGCCTGGTGAGACTGTCTTCAGGAGCAGACCTTCTTCAGGGAACTGCTTGTGGATGTGAAAGGAAAGCACCTTGCCCAAGGGACTGTGAGGCATTTTGTGGGTAGAATGGAGTCATTCTCTTTAGTGAAGCTCTGTTTTCACTCCCCCACAGACCCACATTATACTTTCGGACATTTCCTAAGGCTTCCCCCAAGCTTGACTTCTTTTATTTTCCCCTGGATCTTTCACTTACCCAGCCCCACCACAAGATAAATTGGAGTCTCACTGGGGTCAGTGGTGAGAACAGAGAACAGAAGAAGAGAACAGAGATGAAGAGAAAAGTCCTTTGGCAGGTTGGGAGTTCCTTCTGCAGGATCAGAGCGTGGAGGGAGAAATCTGTGCATACAAAGAAAATGGAAAAACAGGGACAAAATTTCTCCATAGAATGTGAGATTGTAAAGTAGGAAGGTTTCTTGAAGTTTTTTGCCATACTGGGGAGTATGATTTAAGGGAGGTGATTTAAGGTAGTTCTTGTCATGCTCCTAAACAGCTTTGTATGTAAGAAATGTGAAGTCTTCCTAATTTTTAATAAAATGAGAGGAGGCAGAGCTCTGTTTTCATAATCTTCTTTGGTCACCAGGAGGCGGCACAGGTTGGGACATCAGCAGCTGGAAGAATCAGCACTAATCTAAGCATCTAAGGTGTGGAAGCAGCCTAAATGCTCATGGTGAGATGAATGGATAAGGAACATGTGGTGTCTTCATACAATGGAATATTATTCAGCTTTTATTCTTTTTTTTTTTTTTTTTTTTTTTTGTTTTTTTCCGGTACCGGGAATTGAACTCACGACCTTGCGCTTGCCAGGCAGGCGCTGTGCCACTGAGCTAAATCCCCAGCCCCCTATTCTTTTAGAAGAATAGAAAGTCTACCATATCCAACAATGTGTATGGCCCTTGAAGTTACACAAAGTGAAAAAATCAAGACACCAGAAAACATACACTGCATGTTTCCACTTTTATGAGGTGCCTAAAATAGTAAATTCCATAAAATCACAAAAGGAATGATGGTGTCTAATAGACATAGGGAGGGGGAAATGAAGAGTTATTAATCAACAGGTAAAACATTTCTGTTAAATAAGATGGATAAGTTCTAGAGATCTCCCTGCATCACCTGCTGGCTGTGTGAGGAGGAGCAAACTTCTCTTTAAATGGGGGTAACAGTGACCACATCCCAAGATGGTAAGAACTAAAAAGATAAATTTGATAGTGAAACAGCTGGTGAGTGTTCTGTTGCTAGTCCAAAGGAAAACTACACGAATTTCATCATGGATCATGGTGTGAAGTAAAGGGTGCTGCTCTGCCCAGGGGTGAGGGGGACAAAAAAGCTTCCTGCCAGTGTCTGACAGGGTGCCTGCTGTTGTCCAGTCATTTTAAGAACAGGCGTGTGTGTGTGTGTGTGTGTGTAAATTTCTAGCAGAAATATTCCAGAAAACCACAGTAGACACAGTTGGAAATGTCCTTCATGGGGCTGAGGACAAAGACAACCTCCCTGACCCTGATTCATCTCCTCAGTCACTTTCCAAGGCTGTAAGCCTCCTAACCTAGATGCATTAAGCATCTTTCTTTGAAGAGGAGCCTGGTGTCAGTCTCGAGCTTCTCCAGCAGACTTTGGGTCTGCCGTCAGAACAGAGTTTTGCTCCAATGCGAGTCAGTCCGTGCCTATTCCCTTAACGTGAGTGTTAAAGCCCCAGCCAGACCATCACAGTGGACCCTTGCAGGCTGGGCCAAGTCATCCAACTTCTCAACCCCCATCGCCTACACTGCTGCTTCTCTGCACTGACCAAGGCTCTCTGGTAATCCCTCTGCAAACACTTTATATTTTGAGCAAGTGTATTAGCTAAGGTTCTTCAGAGAAACAGAGCCAACGTGTATGCATATATATTGTATACATATACTGTTTCTTTATTTTAAGGAACTGGTCCCCTGGCTGAATCCACAATGAATTCAAGCCCAAAGGCAATCTCCTAGCAGAGTTCCTTTGAAGGAGGTCAGTCTTTTTTTCTATGCAAGCTTTTTTAATGGTTGGAATTAAGGAGGAAAATCTGCTTTACTCAAATTCTACTGAATTAAATGTTAGCCCTATTAAAAAATATCAACACCGGGGCTGGGGATTTAGCTCAGTGGCAAAGCGCCTGCCTGGCAAGCGCAAGGTCGTGAGTTCAGTTCCTGGTACCAGAGAAAAACCAAAAAAAAAAAAAAAAAAAAATATCAACACCAAACATCTAGAATAACTGAACAAATCTCTGGCTACTGTGACATAAATAAATATCACATACACACACACACACACACACACACACACACATCACACCCCTAGTGGACAGAAAAACTAAAGCTCTAAATGTTTGGAAGTGATTTGGATAATTAATGACCCTGCCTTACACTTTTTCCCTTTGCCAATGACACTGCTCTAGCACTGGTATTTGGGGTGATTAGGTCCAAATCTTTCCTTTATGATCTGACAGCGTACAGAACTAGAGAAACAAGCTGCTGTTCCTTCTCTATCTCTGCCTGACAGTTGCTATTAATTACAGATTTTGACCTTTTTTTTTTTTTTTTTTTTGGCAGATTGGTTTTCTTTCCAATGTTCAAGCATGAAGAGTGATCTGTAAGTTTGGGAATTCAGAGTTTCTGGTTTCAGAGCTGTGAATTCATTTTTTTTACTGAAGCCTTTGTTCAGGGCAGGCCAGTACCTTCCACCTTCACCCTTCTGTGAGGTTTGCACAGCATAAGAAGACGCTCTGATTGTGCAGATATGAGGTGGTCGTGCCCAGAGCTCAGAGGCCCTACTATCGCTCCCAGGAAACGAGCTCAAGAAAGAAGCTGTCCCTGACACTCCAGAGAGAAGTTATAAGGGCAGGCCAGTACTTTCCACCTTCACCCTTCTGTGAGGTTTGCAAGGTAAATGGAAAGGGTTAATTCTGTACTTTACTGCATGGTCAAGCAGCTGGAAGATGAGTCACCCGAGCTCCTGGGCCAGCTCTTTGGAGCTCTGTTGTACTGAGGGAAAGGTATAGGTGGTGGAAACGCCATGTCTGAGGGCCACAGTAGCTTTCTACGTCTGTTCATCCTTTCATACTTGCCTCATGGAAAACCTGCTCTAAGAACAATCTTGTGCACCAAACCAGGATGTGTGCTCTTGTTTTGTGCTTCTCTAGTACTCTGAGAGTAATTTTACTTCTACATGTGTCTCATATTACTGGGTATTTGCATATGTGCCCTCCCTACTGGATTGTGTTCCTATCACATCCCTGTTTTCACTCCTGGACCACTGCCTGGTACCATAACTGTTTCTAAAAGGATCTGAATGAATTCCTGACACCAACCATAAGCTTCATAGGTGAAATGGTTTGACACTGTCTATGATCTTCTGATTCTGCTTAAAATACTTGGAGAAGAGAGTAGGGGAGCAGAAAGAGTCTTAGTCCCAACCAAGATATCCAGACCCTCTGAGAACCTGATTCTGGTCTCTTCACATCTGTCCAGCTCCTCTGAAGACCTCAGAAGAAGAAAGTTCTCATCACCTGTAGAAGGGCCTTTCAGAGAAAAACTGCAAAATTATTACCACTGGGGAGGTGCCAAACTTGATTTTTGGAGCACAGCCTGATTTTTTTCAAGTACATCAAGGTACTGAAAAATAATATTCTGCAACTATAAGTAATGGTGTGTCCCTTAAATTACATTACTCACTCGTTATATACTCTGTATTTGTGTTCTGTTCTTCACATTGGAAAGAAAATGTCTTGAACACAGGGCTTCTGTCTGGTCCAGTGACTGGAATAGTAGTCAGTATACACAGATGGACTGATTGCTGGTTTACTTCTGGCTGAACCAAAAACTGCTAAAAATGGCTATTATTCCTCTCTTTAAAAATCCCTGAGGTCTGGAACACCCTGGAGAGGCAGGGAGATGGATGGCATATTACCAACAGGCCTGTGAAGGTTCCTGATTATTAAGCATGAGAAGGATGAACAAAAGTGAGAGAGAAGGGAGGGGGAGGGAGCGGAGCTAAAACCCAGTGTTGGTTCCTGAGAACCAGGATCTTAGATTTTTCGCCTTGTTTCTCCCACAGCCGTCCCACCTGATGGCTGGTGGTTCTAGGGACGATTGAGGAGAGTTACAAGAATATCACACTCCCACATCCTGGAGGAAGCCCTTTCGAGTGCTTAAAATATGGGTAGTCACCAGAGAGCCGCCAAACTGGAGCTTTAAATGCAGAGTAGGCATTCAAAAACTGACTTCAGGAAGGCAGTGAGATGTACCTGGGAGTGAGCAATCTGTAAGAAAATCCCCATTTCCTGCTCGTCAGGCTGTTCCTTAGGATAAAAGGACCCCAGTGTGGCCTCATTTATGTCACTTGGATCCTCGGGTCCTGGAGCAGAAGGAGAAGAAGATGAATAAGACAGCTGTGCTCTTCTGGGGAGAGACCCCAGCAAAGGCCGATGGGCTGGCATCTTTCTTTTGACGATGGAGAGATTTTAATGCAGTAGAGAGTTTCTGGAAGTATGAGAGTTATAGAAGCAGAGTGGTGCTGGTGCTGGCGATGATGGTGGGGACACAAAGACAGAGATGAGAAAACCCGCAGAGCTAACAGGAAAACAACTACATAAGTAGAGAGAGCTGGCAAAAGGGAGACAGGTGAGCAAACCAAGTTGATAGGTAATAGGTAAAATGTGAGGCCTTGGTTTTCATTTTATTTCAGAAGTTACATACGGGTAAATGTAAGTCTTGGGTCGTAGAAGTAGTTTGTGGTAAAGCTGGGGTATTCCTTTCATAGTTCCCTTTCCATCCATCTTACTTCCTTGTTACTGTGATGGTGAAGATTTTAATTTGATAGAGCTTCCTCCCCTTGTCCCCACCGTGATATGGCATCACACATGTGATTGCAGAAACGCCGAGCTGTTTTCTTGGCACTTAAGGAAATAGTGGCTGGCATATGGATTGTTATCTTTGGCCCTTATTTTTGACTGTGTTTGGCTGGCACCACAGGCACATACTGCTGGGAGTCGCCATGATTTTTTCTAGAGTGTGTGGAAGAGGAATGGAGAGAAGAGAAAAGGAGCAGGGGAGACAAATGCCTCCAACAGCCACAAGCCTGCAGACTCAAAGGTGGAAAATGTGGCCTGACGGAGTGGAAGTCCCACTGCTTTAGAACCTCTGTTCAGTCATCGCCTGATTGAAACTCTGTAGGGCCCAGAAAGCATTCCCTGCACGGCTCCCCCATGCTGGGCCGGTCCAGGATGGAAGGGCTCTCTTTCCCAACCGTCTCCCCGTCCTGCCTGTTCTTCCTGCAGACTACCGTTCAGTCTCACTCCCATAAGGGGCAGTCCTCCTAGAGAATGCAGACTGCACTGTAGCCTCTCCAACTTTCCCTTCTTTCTACTGTCGTCCCTGGCTTGGTATTTTAGTTCCAGGCCATTCCTATTGTTCTTCTCATCAGATCCACTGTGGGCATGTTATTCTTAGAAGCCAGAATCCAGGTTGTGCCCCAGTTCTCTGGGTGAGGTTTATCTGTGGACAGCCACAAGGTGATTATTTTGTTGCTAACCACGATGACATTCTGGGTCTGGTCATTATGGCAGTGAGAATGACAGGAAGGCCAGAGTCTCTGAGAATTAAGACCAAAGTAGGTAGAGGCAGAATCATTCTTGGAGAGGCTGCATACTCTGCTCACCAAGTTAAGTGTTTGTCTCCTGTTTCATGCAGGCTTTCATCAATGCTGAGAGAATGTCCTATCAGCAGCAGCAACAAATGCAAACTTCCCTGCCAGCCCCCTCCTCAGGTCCTGCAGCCGTGTCTTCCCAAGGTGGCTGAGCCTTGTCCTCCCAGAATACCTGAGTCCTGCCCTCCAACCTCAGCCAGCAGAAGTGCCCTCTGTGCAGCATCCTGCATGCCAATAGAAATGCCTGCCAAAGCAGAAACAAAACATCAGAAGCCACCACATCCTTTAGGACCACATCCTTCTGGACAGGAAGGTGCCAAGTCCTCTCCCTACCAGTGCGCTACTCCCTTCTTTTAGCAACCATAAAGAATGACACACAGCCCAGGAAAATCGACCTCTCGGCTGACCCAAGGAGAATGATACCTCCATTCAAGGTTTTCTTGTAGTGGATCAGCAGATCCCTCTGAGCTTCAACCTGTAGCAACCGACAGAGAATAATAGAAGTATTATGCGACAAAGCTTCCCCTGGAGCCTTATGAACTGTATTCACTGTGGCCAGGGCAAGCTGCTCTTCCAGCCGCTCCCTCCCCAGCCCTACTGCTTCTGCTAGTCTGAGAAGAACATTAAAGTCAGGGAGTCTCAGCGATGCCCCTGAGGCTCTGAGAAGCCAAAAGGCATTAACTGCCTTGAGTGGAAAACTACCCCAACTTCCTGCCTTCCCTTACTTGTTAATTAGTATGGTGAAATCTATTTCAAATCACCAATTCTTTATTTGTAAAGGCAGCTGACTTTGCCTCTGGACTTTAAGCCTGGAAGCTCCTAGCCCTTTGTGATACTCTCACTTTTAACTTCCCTCTCTTTCAATAAATCCAGTTGCTCGCGTGTGCATCTTACTCGTCCCTGGCTGGAAAGAGAGTGTCGCAGACGGAAAGTAGGTACCGCACAAGGGAGCAGTGCTTGGAAGAGCACAGGGAGGGAACCTACATGAAGGGATGGGGGAGTTTCTGGAACTTGGGAGATTGGCATTTTCCCATCTCTGTGCTTCCTGTGGGTTTCACACTACCTGGCGAGCTTGTTGCAGTCCACTGGCAGTCCCACAGAGCCCGCTCCCTTTCTCAGGAGAGCTGTTGCAAGCGGGAAGGTAGGTGTGTGGGCCTAGGGCTCTGGCATCAGGGCTGTGGTTCAGCCAGCAGGAAGTTGGGTCTTCAAGCTATGAAGGAGGCTAGACTTTGGGGCTGAGGCTTCCACTCTGAGCCTGAAGATGCCCATCTTGGGATGCCTGGAAGAGTCAGGACTTTGTAGCCTCCATCATGTTGGAAGCACTGGCTCTGAGAAAGTTGGAGGATTTTCAAGAAGTTTTAAATTTGAGATCCATGTTTCTTTCCTTTTTTTTTTTTTTTGCAGTTTTTTTTTTATTTTAAAGAGAAAAAGATAAAATAGCAAAGACAAAAACAAAACACAAAAACAGTAAAAACAATACAGATGTTTCAAAACAAGATGATAGGAAATTAACAATGGTTTTTGTATTACATATTGTTATCTTCAACAAAGTTGCTTAGCTTACCAGATGTAAGAATGCAAGATTGATTGAACAATTAAGAGAATAAAAATAATAAAAAACATTAGAAATGATACAGAGCTTCACAAAACAAGATGGTAGGAACTCAACAATGCTTGTTATATTGTATATTGTCTTTAAATTAGTTGCTCAGATTACCAGATGTAAGCATGCCAAATTTAAGCATTACTCTTCCTTTCAAAAAACCAGTAGACATCAGCAGTAGTTATCCCAGCTATCCTTGTATACACATACGTATTTTTTCCCTCCCTTCCTTCTTTCTTTTCTCCTTTCCCTCATCCCACTTGTTCCTTCCCTTCGAGCAATTTCTTTCCCTTTCATGGCCCATGGTTTCTTAACACGTGGGTTTGTGTATTATATTCCTGGACAGTAAATAACTATTGAGCACCCACTGTGGGTCAGACGCAGAGCCAGGTCTGCTTTAAGGTGGCACACTGATCTGCAGGGTGGGCAGGCGAGGGTGTGGCTGTCACAGAGCAGTTGCTTAATGCAAAGAGCACAAGGAGACAGGTGAAGGAAAACGCTGCTGCCCCTAGGGGAGAATTGGGATCAAATCCCCAGACCCTGGCTGTGGAAGTGCAGCTGGTTGCTGGCCGAGTACAGCTATGCTTTACTGATTTCAGGCTCCATTCCATTCTATTAGCCTACTCTTATTCCTCAAGACTTTAAAGCAGTTGTCATGACAGGGATTGTTGTAACTTTAGGATGTCAATCCTTACCCTAAGGGAACTCATTTGCTCATCCGGGGACAATAGGGGAGGTAGGGATGCTGTGACAGGCAGGAGGCAGGCCCAGGCCCTGCTGTCTGTATACTCTTGGGGGAAGCTCGGGAAGGAGCAGGACTGCTTTATGTAGTTCTTGAGTGGAATGGACGACCGAGGGGAAGAAGGTGTATAGTTATTCAGTGCCCAAAGGAGATTTTCAGCCCTTAACAGTAAATTCTAGTGCAAGCGTCCCTACCTACACTGTATGTCTTGCCCGAGGAAGTGCTCAAACAGCAGCTTGCTGACAAGCTGAAGCCTTGTTGAAAAGATTCTCATCTTGTGACCCACCAGATCCTATCATCTTCTGGTCCTTTCAGCCCACTTTTTTGCTATCTATAGTCCCAATTCAGGACTGAAACCCAACCTCAGCCCCTTTTCCATGCTCTCTTTACCAGTCCAGGTTACTCTGGAATCTGTGAGCCCAAGACCAAGGAGCTGTCAGTTTTTCCCAGAAAGGAAACCCCAGCTGGCACAGTGGCTTCAAGATGAATCATTGTCTGTCTCCAGGACACACACATTTGGCCTTGTTCAACCTAAAATCCCAAGGCTCCTCCACAAGATCTGTACTCACACATCTGGCAATTTGGAAGATCACTGACTTCTCTGACTGGTTCTCTTCTGTTTTTGTCTGTATCATCAGCATCCAGGTCAGTGTCTCACGTATAGTATATGTTCAGTAAACTGTCATTTTATTGGACCAGGTATAGATTAAGAAACACTTTAAGTCAGTTTTAGAGAAAGAATATTAAATAACCCAAAGATATATGAATTTACCAAAGCAGAACTGAGAGACTCGTACTAATCTATGAAAGCAGTGGAGTCATGTGACTGAGTGGAAATCATGTGAAAATTTTACCACAGCAGTGGCCTTCCTGGATTTATATTTCTCATGCAGGGGTAAATCCAGAGGCTGGCTGAAGGAATTGCTCAGGAGATGTCCTGCTCCAGGCTGGTCCCTGGAGAGCACACTGGTTCATGCCGAGGTGAGGGCTCAGAGCTGAGATCCTACTCACTGTGTCTTGCAGACTCTTCTCCAGTACATTCTGGAGTCCCGAGGCTGGTGGCCCTACTTTCCCCATGTCCTGTAACTCTGGCTAGGAGAGTCCTTCCACTTGGGAGGAAGAAGATGTTTCCTGAGGACAATGAAAGGAGTCTGTAAGCCAGTCGGTGTCCCTAACTCAGCTGTGCGTGCACATACGCTGCAGTGTCCCACACTGTCCCTAGGGCTGTTAAGGGCTCTCCTTAGGATCTGCTTGCTTACCAGGCTGCTCCTTTTTGGTAGAAAACGCTCTTTCCTCCTCGGGCCTAGTAAGAGAGCAGATCCTAGTAAAAGAGCAGGAATGTTCTTAGGTGCTGTTGTTTTGAGGGAGTAGAAAGCAAGGTTCATCCTCTCAGAGTGCTCAGAACAAGCTCAGGGGCAGGGGGAGGGATCCGCTGTCTGAGGATTAAGGAGGGATGAATAAAAGTGTTGTAAATGCCTTCTTGAACATGAGGAACTAGGAAGTGGGGACATCCTGGATATTTCCATTGTTTAAAGTTGTTATTGTCTTCTTAAAATTTTTACTCTCCTTGGTGTGCAAGACCCCCCATAGTGAAACCAAGGGCACAGAGCTAGGGAAGGAGGGCGCCAGGCTTGGCGCCACCCTCCTGAGCCAGCAGAGGGCAGCAGTAGTGGTGAAGGCAGCACTGAGAAGGACTGGCTGATCCTGGCCACAAGGTTAAAACTGAGACCTGAGAACAGGTCTGGTGTCCAGGGAAAGATGCTCCAAACAAGGATGGTTTGTGTAGTCCTTACTGTTTCCTGAAGGAGCTTCGGGCAGATCTTTCATGAACTGGTATGGAATGGCTGGTCTGTAAAGACATTTTTCTTCATTTGTTCTTCACAGCTGAGCACAGCTCAGAGTCACTCAGAGTGAGGGGCTATGTACCAGGAACAAAGAAGATTAAGCTCTGCCCCCAAATCTAAGAGAATCACATCTGTAATGCGGGTCTTCCGCTGCTTCATCGTTAGTGGGCCGCTTCACAAGCTGCAGAAAGGTGCCCAGGAGGGTGCCACGGGGCTCTGCTGTCCGTCCACACACCGCTCATGGACCTGCAGTGATATTATTGCTCCAAGCCTGTGGGAGGGCTTTGGTCTGGAATCTATTTGATGATACCTCACTAGGTGCAGATGGGGAGAAGGAGAAAAGGAGGCTGAAGTAGATCCACTTTGCTCAGCTGCGCCTCCCATCTTTGGTCATCTTTTGTGAGAGGACACAATTAGAAAGGGCTTGCTGAGCTCCTGATCATAGGAAAAGGTCCTCTGGGAAGTCCAGGGCTGGGTGTCCAGCGTGTTTCATATTTACCACTGCAATCTCATTATCTCAATCTCTTGAAATGAGGTTGAAATAAAATTTGAACTTGAAATGAAATTACTATCAATGTTAACACTTACCTCCTCCAGCTGTGATCTTTAGGATCAAGTAAAGCTCATTTTAACAGTCATTGAGCATCTACCTGAGGCAGACTCCTCTCTTTCCCTTTCCCCCTCTCCATCCTCTTTGTGTATATGCGTGTATGTGTGTTGGAGGGCATCATTGAGGTGTGAAGATGTAGAAGACTTGAAATGTTTCAGAAAATCAGGACTGTATCAGGTAGAAGCCATGCAGCACCAAGGCACTTGGAAGACAACAGCTTTACTTATGCCAGCAGGCTAGGGGAAAATTTAGTTTCCAAATCCCAGCCCTGGCTTAAAGTAAAGCAGCATCATATATACTTTTTGTAAGCAGGAAGTACAGAGTTGATAATGGGTTAGTTTATAATTGGTTACATACATAGGGTAGTCTACAATTGGCTATGTATATTTTGTTGTACACTGTCAACCAGAAGTGTCCAAGGTAGGTTTACTTGGAGGGGGATTGTTCATTATGGAGCAGAAAGATGAGGTGTTTGTTATAGGCTGGACAAGCAGACAAGATTTAGTGTGACTTTAACAGGACTAGTCTGTTTCTTGGGTAGATAGTCCTTGAAACAGCTTGGGAAAACAAATATATTTGCGTAGAGCATTGTGCAGTTGGTCAACTCAATTATTTCTGAGTTGCAGCTGTGTGGCCAAGGACAGCCGAGTCTGGCTGCTTAATTAGGAAGGTATAAGTCTTTAAGAAATGTTTACAGCTTATTCTCCACTACAGAAGGAGTACACTCTGGTTCAAGTGGGAGTGGAGTGGGGTTGCTGTTGTTTACTCACAGAGCTACAGTGTAGGAAGATGTGACAGAAGTTTTATCACCATGCTGTGAAAGCCAAGTTGAGATTTAGGTGGGGTGGGAGGGTCAAGGAAAATCTGAGGAGTAACCACCTGCATGGATGTCGTGTAGGGGATTTGTCTCATTCTGGGACTTTCCTTTGCCTACACCTGCCTATGGTAGTTTATTCTGTTTGGATGGATACTTCACTCTTCTCTTCCCTTGACCAACATGACTGCTGGGATTGTTCACTGGGCCAGAAAAAGGCTTCCCCTGTTATTCAAAGTAGCATAAGGGAAACCTTTTTGAAGTGTGTGCCTCTCTTGTTGAAGTCCTTACCTCACAAATGAACTTGCTTTGTGCTCCGTACCTGGGTGCAGTTTAGGTGTCTCTGATCTGACAGTACCACCAGCTCCCAGCTGGTGGTGCTAGAAACACATCGGTGACTTTGATCTTGGCAGTAGTTTTAGCTGAAAGTTATTTAAATGACTCAGTGAATGAAAAAAACATTGCAGAGAAAAATGCATTGTGTACAGTCCAATGAAGAGAGCTTGAGAGAGATTTAGCCAAAAAAGTAAAGGAAAGGAAACATCGTCCTGGCATTGCCTCAGAAAGGCTCTCACATTGTGTTCCTTCCCCGTACAGCTCAGGTGTCTGGTCTGTTCACATCACAGGTCTCCAGTTGGAGGAACACTGAGTGGATGGTGTAAATACTCAGCAG
Organism: Chinchilla lanigera; assembly: GCF_000276665.1. Lineage (NCBI taxonomy): Eukaryota > Metazoa > Chordata > Mammalia > Rodentia > Chinchillidae > Chinchilla > Chinchilla lanigera. The sequence continues at coordinate 240,580 of NW_004955592.1, forward strand.
ACCTCTGAGCAGGCTTCCTCAGAGCCTTTACCTTAGTCTTTTTATGTGACTAAAGAGGAAGAAGGACATTCTGCTGCTCAAAGAGGGTCCACATCTCACAGTCGTGTGGCCTGACTGCCTCCAGAGTCCTTCCAAGGATTTCCTGTACAGTCTATGCCTCCCATCACAGGCTCTTTCCTCCCTCTGTGAATTTTCCCTATGCCCAGCAACAAGGAGGAGACAAAGCCCATCAGCAGAAGTCGTGTAACATATATCAAGGTCTTGGGATAAACTCAGAGTCTGGAGGAAGGGATGAAGTTTTTTTTAGGGCTTGTGGAGGTTATTAAAAGGAAAATAGAAACCGATTATTGCCTTCAGCAAAGGGTTTGGAGTTGTAATGTAAATAGTCTGGCACATTTTCTGTGGAGTTAAATATTTGTGTTAAGTTTTTAGCCACGTTTGCTTTTGTACCTCAGTAAAGCTGTTGAATCCCATGGGGACGGAATTGAGCAAGTTCCGTGTTCTTGTATTGATCTCCTATAGCCAGCAGAAGGCAGTATGACACAGAAGGTGGCTGCCGAAAATACTGGCATGTTTGGTTGTTTTTTTTTTTTT
>NW_004955592.1:241273-320555 GCF_000276665.1 Chinchilla lanigera
ATATAAGTACTTACCAGCATATTAGTATTGTTTCAAAAGTGAATTTCCAAGTTGATGATTTGGAACAGAAAACCTTGCTTTATTGTAAACATTCTAGTTTCTTTTTTTTTTTTTGGCTTTTCTCCGGTACCGGGAACCGAACTCACGACCTTGCGCTTGCCAGGCAGGCGCTTTTGCCGCTGAGCTAAATCCCCAGCCCCAATAGTGGCATGTTTGGACCTGAAGGGGAAGGTCAGAAAACATGGCACTTATGACTACACCACGCTGTCTTTTAGAATAGGACTATGGCAATATCTTTCTTTTGAAGCTTGCTGATGGCTGTGTGTGCTCAGCCTGGCCTTACCAGGGGATGGTGCCTGGCTGTGGCTTTTAAACGAGACATTCTCATATTTCTTGGAGTTAGGGGAAAGAAAGGGTATAAAAAATGTCTGGAAGGTGATCTTTGAAGTAAAAGGAAAAAATTCTGCAGACAGAAAAACAGAGAGGTGAGCACAGGAGGATACTGGCTACACTGACGAGCTGGTTGTTTGAAAGAATAAACAAAATTGATAAACCCTTAGCAAAACTTGCCAAAGAAAGAGAAAAAAGGACTCACATAAGTGAAATTAGAAATGAGAAAGGTGCAGTCACAATGGATGCTGTCAAAATTCAGAAGATAGTAGCTACTGTGAAGATCATATGCCTATAAATTGGAAAATCTTGAATAACTGGACAGATTCTTAGGCTCATACAAATTATCAAAACTAAACCAGGAAGACATAAATATTCTGAACAATCCAATAACAAGCAATCAAATTGAGGCAGTAATAAAAATCCTATCAAGAAAGAAAAGGCCAGGACCTGATGGATTCATTGCTGAATTCTATAAGACTTTTTAAGGATGTTATAACATCAATACTCTTCAAATTCTTCAATAAAATTGAAAGGGAAAGATTGCTTCCAAACTCATTTCTGTAATCCCCAAAACAGAGAAAGACCCTACTGAAAAGAAAATTAGAGGCCAATTTCCTTAGTGAACATAGATGCAAAAGAAAAAAAAAAAAAGATATTGGCAGACACAATGCAAAATATAATAAAAAAGATCATACATCATAGCTAAGTATGTTTCATCCAAGGGTTGCAAGAATGGTTCAATATATGGAAATCAATCAATGTAGTACACCACATAAATATAAGCAAGGACCAAAACCACATGATTTTATCAATAGATGCAGAAAAAAGCTTTTCACAAAATCTAGCACCCATACATGATAAAAACTGTAAAAAATAGGAATAGAAATACTTTACCTGAATCTGATAAAAGCTATTTATGATACACCAATGGTCAACATTTTATTAAATGTGAAAAATCACCAAGAGGTCAAGGATGCTCACTATCGCCTTTTCTGTTCAGCATAATACTCAAAACATTAGCCAGAGCAATCAGGCAAGAGAAAAAAATAAAAAGGGTGGATATAGGAAAAGAAGAGGTCAAATTATTATTTGCAGAAGAAATAATCCTCTACATAAAAATTCCATCATAAGTCTCCTAGAATTAATAATCAAATTTAGGATTGTAAGAGAAGGCAATATCAACACACAAAAATCAGTGGTGTTTGTGTACACCAATAACACACTGAGAAAAATTAGGAAAGTAATACCATTCACAATAGCAATAAGAAAAGTTAAATACCTGGGGACTGACCTAACCAAGGAAATGAAGGACCTTTATAGGAATAAACATTTGCAGAAAAAAACCCCTGAAAAAGAAGATCGATGAGGACATCAAAAAATGGAAAGTTATCTCCTTTCTTGGATAGAAAGAATGAATACAGTATTGTCAAAATAGTCATACTTGCAAAATTGATATATAGATTTAATTTAATCCCAGTCAGAATACCTACATAATTCCTCACATGACTAGAGGAAATCCTAAAATTTATATGGAACAAGAAGAGTCCTAGAATTTAAGAAGTAATCCTGGGCAATAAAAGCAAAGCAGGGAACATCTGACTTCAAGTTATACTACAAAGCTACAGATCAAACAGCATGGTATTGGCACAAAAATAGGCATGAGGATCAATGGGCTAGAACAGGAGATGTAGAAATATTTCCAGATACATTCAGCTATTTGATCCTTGACAAAGGAGTCAAAGACATACATTGGAGGAAAGATAGCCTCTTTAGCAAATAGTGCTGGGAAAACTGGCTACCTGTATGCAGAAGATAGAAGCTGTCCTCTTTATTCCACCATGCACTAAACTAAAATTAAAATGCATCAAAATCTAAGTATTAAAATAGAAACAACATATTGGAAAATAAAATAGATAAAATTCTCAAAGTCAGGTGTAGGTAAGGACTTTCTAAACAGAACTCCAATTGCAAAGAAATAACAGCAAGAATCAATGAATGAGATTACATTAAATTACAGTAAAAAGTTTTTCCCTATACCCAGCAACAGGGAGGAGACAAAGCCCATCAGCAGAAGTCGTGTAACATATATCAAGGTCTTGGGATAACTCAGAGTCTGGAGGAAGGGATGAAGTTTTTTTTAGGGCTTGTGGAGGTTATTAAAAGGAAAATAGAAACCAATTAAAGGAAAATAGAAACAGCAAAGGAAACAATCAGTGAGGGAAGAGACTACTTAAAGAATGGAGAAAAAGTTGCCAGTTAATCCTCAGACAGAGGACTAATATTTAGAAAACATAACTCAAAACAGTAGAGCCCCCCAAATAAAGGACCCAATAAAAATGGGAAAGTGAAATGAATAGATGCTTCTCAGAAAAAGTGGCACAAAATGCCAATAAACATGAAAACATTCTCAACATTTCTGGACATTAGAGAAATACAAATTAAAACAACACTAAGATTTCATCTTATGCCAGAAAGAATGGCAGTCATCAAGATATCAAATAACAAATGATAAGGTGGCTTCTTTCATAAAAGGAATCATTCTAGGTTGTTGTTGGGAATGTAAACCATTATGGAAATCAGTATGGAGATTTCTCAGAAAACTAAAAAGAAAACTTCCACTTGTCCCAGATATTTCCCTTCTAGGCATCTTCCCACAAGCGCTAAAGGCACCATATTACAGTGGTACATGCATTCCAATGATTACAGCAGCACAGTTCATAAGAGCTAATCCATGGAACTAGCCTGCAAGAACATCAGCAGATAAATGGATAAAGAAAATGTGCTTTCTATACATAAAGGAAAGCTACTCAGCGATGAAGAAGGATACATTTGAGATATATGTAGAAAAATGGGTACATCTTGAAAACATAATGTTCAGTGAAATAAGCCAGACACACAAGCTTAAATACTGTATGGTTTCTTTCCTTTGAGTAAGGCAAAGTACAAATAAAACACAAAGTAAAAGACTGGTAGAAGGAAGCAGGGAGAGAGACTTTTGCAACTGGGAAGGGAACCAAGAGACTGAGGGTAAGGGGAGGAGAAGAGGGGAAGGGAGCATAAAAGGATTTAAGATGTGTCATGTACACATGCCAAGAATCCACAGTGAATGTAATAATTAAGTGTTACAGACATAAACTCAAAGATATGATAATAATAATGCAAAGGGGGGAAGGGGACTAGGGACAGAGATAGGTTGGTGGGAGGGAAAGGGGAATAAAAAGAATCAAGATATGTTAGGTATACATATCCACTCCCTAGAAGAATGTGAACGTGTACTGGAAACATGCAGTAAAAGAACCCTGTTGAGGCAGAGTGTAATTTGAAGAGAGATTGGAATATATTCCACTGTGAAACCATTTCTGTTTGAGTGGCTGGGGCATTTCTTCTTACTCAGTGCCTTTTGGAGACTTTCCTAGGACTTCTGTACCTTCTCTACCACATTACAGCTTGATCATTCCTTCTCATTGTTAATGTGTGTCTCTTGTGGTGGCCCATTTTAAGTGTTAGAAGAGCAGAGGGGCAAACCTAGGTCAGTAGGAAACCTTAGCCTGGTGCTTGCGTAAAACCCTCACCTGCATATCTTATCATGCATTGATTTCGATCCCAAAGCTTGATCATCAAGTAAGAGAAATATTCAAAATGAAGCTGAAAAACTACTGGGAATTGTGAACACTGGGCTCTCACATCATCTTCGCCAAATTCCATTAATTGACCTGGAACTTTGTATTGCTCACCAAAACCCTCAAACTCACCCATCTCAAAGCCACTGTAGACATAGAACAGTGATCAGCTAACATTTATTTTCAAGGTCCAGATAACAAACACTTGAGATTTATCAGGCCAGTGTCAACTTTCTCAACTTTTCAGTTCTTCCATTGTAGGGAAAAGTAGTCACGGACAGTACACGAACAGAAGTGGCTGTGCTCCATCCCATCTTACTGGGACAAGCAGGTGTCAGGTGGATTTGGGCCATGGCCTTCCTTTCTCAGTGCATCTGACTTTGAAGTGTGTCCCCTCACTTTGTCCTGCTAGTTGCCTGTTATGCTTTGTCTTATTTTCTAGTCTGTTTTGTACATCTATTTGTATAGGTCTTTTTAGTCTGTCTTACGTTGCTGCACCCAGTCCCGGCCTGTAACTCTGCAGTCTTTTTCTGTCAAAATGGAGCTATTGATGACCCCCTGGAGGTTTTTTCTCCACTAGAATATAGTCTTTCCACTTATCTCCCTGTCTTCGTTCTGTTCTGCTCTCACAGGTCCTAGTAGTGTGAAGCCCAGGGCAGGGTTTTGTTTCGTTTTGTTTTTAATCCTGGGCTCAACTTGGGCAGCAGGAAACTAAACAGGTTTCCCCACCATTTCCTGGCATCCCTGTGTCTCACCTAGCTCCTGAAAAGACTTGTCAAACTCCCTCTGTGCACTGAAAGCTCTAGTTTTACAACTTTCTGATGAATAATCGTTCTATTTCCTCTGGAAGGAATGAGCATGGTGGGTAGGGCATAGTGATAGAGACAGGTATATTTTATTCACATGTATCTGGGCCCTACAGTAGAGCGTGCAGGTAAGAGGAGAAAAGAAATAAATCCCTGTGCTGCACTTTTGGATTTGTGGCTTTGTCTAGGGATTGTAGGGCTGGATCCTAATATACTTCATATTCCATGTTAGTGTCTCTTGCTCACATTTTACACCAAGTACTAAACATGATACAGCATTTCTAGCATTGATGTGTGGAGTCAGATTAAATTAAGATAATTTCCCTCTAAATCATTGTGCACTCCTATTAGGAGCACAACACTTGTGCTTTATTGGAGAAACAAAAGAACAGATACCTTTGCTCATAAGATATGACCCACCGCCTAGATCACAGACAGACACACAAAGGGTAGGGTAAGATCAGATCATGACCCTGGCTCTCATCTTCTAAATATGTGGTATCAACTGCAGGAGTGAAGCCTTTTATCTACCATCTGTGAACCGTGGGGGAGGTGAGGAAATGTGTAGGCTGTCAGCATGGCTGGAGGCCATGGTGGATGATAGAGTTTGGAAATGAAGCGGAGCCTCTGGACTTTGTGCCTTCATGGTTTTGATGAATTCATCTATTACTTGCACTTGGGTGGACATTTATGTTGGCATGATTGAGATGCACATTACACAGGTGGATAGGGAGCAGATGGATATGGATGCAGATATCTTGGAGGTGGGCAAGGCTGTGAGCAGCTTGGAGGCTGGTACTCAGGACATTGTGTTACCTTGTGAAATTAGTGGATAGTTAAGCACTACCCAAGAACCCCCACTCTCCTCTCTATTTCTGCCCAGTGACTTCTTTCCTCTCCTGATCTCTATACTTCAATTATGAGTAGTTATTTCTGTCTCATGACCATACACTCAGGACACATCTGTACTGTTGTCTTTGGTTTATCAGTTTCCTCTTACTTTGAACTCTAGTCCTCCTCCAAATCCAGAATGGCCTGCATCTGCAGGTAAAGACTGCCCTCCAGCATCCTTCTGATTCCATGGAACAACTGGCAGCGAACCAGTGCTCCATGAGATAGGATAGCATTGATATCCACTCTACCTCCCATCTTCCGTGGTCTATCAAACATCCCTCTGATAACACTGTCCTCAAAAACAGCTCTTGTGTTGAGAAGTGTCAGCTTATTTATCAGACTGTCTCATTAAGATTTTTCTCCTGGCCCTTTTTAATCTTTCTGACCCAGAGTTCCTTTCTGGTGTTAACTAGCATAATATGTGCTCTGGACGTATGTGGTTTACTTTTGCTGTAGCACTAGAACATCATGTGTTTATGACTTCCACTACTTGCTTACCACCTACCACTCCTTACACATGACCTTCCCCCTTCAAATGTTCTGCCTCCTAAGACGGGTCTCCTTTGTCCACACACTACTGAGAGCCCCACAGGCCCTGTAACCCATGGCATTTCTGCCCTGTTCCTATCTTGTCTGAGGTGAAAGAAACTCGTGAGTCCTTTGGTACCTGAAAAATGGGATTGCCACACAAAAGAGTTAGAGATATTATTTTAGAACCGAGAAATGAAAAACTGGAGACTTTGTTTTCAGAAATTTGACTGACTTTTGGATCAAAGGCACAAGATTAAGCCCTCCTTATGGCACTTTAACTCTCTAAAGCAGAATGCTGAGGAAAGGCAGTGATTGAGATTCTCTGAAAGGAGGGATGTGTCCCCTTGGGGCTTGGGCTAGTCCCCGTCTGTGCTGGAAGATGTGTGGTTGGATCCAGAGTGACATTCTCTTCATAATGTAATTCTTTTTATTTTAAAGAGACAAAAAGATAACAAAATAACAACTATGAAGACAAAAAGAATAAAGATACAAGGTTTCAAAACAAGATGATAGGAATTAACAGTGGTTGTTATATTATACACTGTTATCTTCAACAAAGTTGAGAAGATTACCAGATGTAAGAATGCACGATTGATCAAACAACAGAAGGCAATAACAAGTAATAAAAGAAAACATCAGAAATGATACAGAACTTCCTTAAACAAGATGGTAGGAATTCAACAATGATTGTTATATTGCATATTGTTGTCTTCAAATTGGTTGTTCTGATTACCAGATATAAGCATGAAAAATTGGTCAAGAAAAAAAAATTAAGCATTAACTCTTCCTTTCAATAAACCAATAGATATTAGCAATACACTTGTCCCAGCTATCCTTGTATATAAATGTATATTTTTTCTTTCTTTATTTTAAAGAGAAAATAACAAAAACAAAGTAACAAAAACAAAGACATAAACAAAACAAGATAAAACAATAAAAATGATACAGAATTTTGAAACAAGGTGATAGGAAATTAACAATGGTTTTTATATTACATACTGTTATCTTCAAAGTGGTTACTCAGATAAGTAGAGACATGTAAGATCGATCAATTACACATTAACTCTTTCAATAAACCAATAGATATTAGTAATACAATTATCTTAGCTATCTTGTATATATATATATTTTTCCCTTCTTTCTTTTTTTTCTCTTTTCCCTCATCCCAGGTGTTCTTTCCTATTTGAGCAGTTTCTTTCCATTTTACAATATCTATTGTAACTTTCAGATTTTATTTACTCTTTCAGGTTCTTATACCAGGAAGGCAATATGATGTTTACACATGTGAGTCTGATTTATTTCACTTATAAGTATGGTCTCTAGTTGCATCCATTTACCTATAAAAGCCTCTAGTTTATCTTTCTTTATAGCTGAGTAATACTCCATTCTTCAAAAATACCACATCTTTTTATTCATTCCTCAGGTGATGGGCATTTGGGTTCTTTCCAAGTGTTAGCTATTACAAATTGTGTTGCTATAAACATGGTTGCACATATATTGCTGTGGTATGAATTTTCAGTTCTGGAAAATTACCCAGGAAGGAAATAGCTGGGTTGAATGGGATCTCTAGTTCTATTTTACTAAGGAATCACCAGATTTATTTTCACAGGGATTGCACCAGTCTGCACTCCCACCAACAGTGGAGAAGGGTTCCTTTCTCCCCACAGCCCTTCCAACATTTATTATTGGTTGATTTCTTAATGATAGCCATTCTTTCTGCATGAGATGGAATCTCAGTGTTGTTTTAATTTGCATTTCTTGAAGGACTAATGATATTGAACATTCTCTCATATATTTATTTGCCATTTGTATTTCTTCATCTGAGAAGTATGTATTCATCTCAGATGCCCATTTTTGGATTGGGTCTTTGAATTTGGAGTGGCTGATATTTTTTAATTCTTTATATGTTCTACATAGGAGTACTTGGTCTGAGGGACAGTTGGCTAAATTTTTTTTACCATTTTGTGGGTTTTCCTTTTACCCTATTGGTGATTTCTTTTGCTGTGCAAAACTTTTTCAATAAGATGAGATCCCAGTTGTTGATTCCTTGAAGTATTTCCCATGCAGTTTGGTTTTTCTTCATGAACTCTTTGCCTACCCGTATGTCTTCAAGATTTTTTTTTCTCTTCCAGTAGATTTAGGGTTTCTGTTTTAATATTTAGATCTTTAACCTATTTTGACTTTCGTTTGGTGCATAGTAATAAACATGGGTCTAGTTTTAGTCTTCGGCATATGGAGATCCAGTTTTTCCAGCACCATTTATTAAAGAGGCTATCTTTCTTCCAGTGAACATGTTTGGCCCCTTTGTCGAAGGTAAGATGATAGAGTGTGTTTGTGGTTTTGGCTCCATTTCCTAATCTGTTCCATTGATCTTCAGATAGGTCTGTTTTTTTGCCAATACCATGTTGATTTTATCACAGTAGCTTTGTAGTATAATTTCAAGTCAGGGATTGTGATGCCTCTTGCTTTACCTTTGTTGCTCAGGATTGCTTTTGCTATTCTTGGTCTCATCTGGTTCCAGATGAATTTTAGGAATGTTTTCTCTAGATCTATGAAGCATAGTAATGGTATTTTGATTAGAATTGCACTGCATCTGTATAACAATTTTGGGAATATGGCCATTTTCATAATGTTGATTCTTTCTACCCATGAGCAAGGAATATCTTTCCATTTTCTGAAATCCTCTGCAATGTCTCTTTTCAGAGTACTTTTTAGAGTAATTTTCACTGTATAGATCTTTTACTTCTTTTGTTAGACTGATTTGTAAGTATTTCAATTTTTTGGATGCTATTGTGAAAGGTGTGGTTTCCCTAATTTCTCTCTTAGTGTGTTTGTTGTTTGTGTATAGGAATGCGATGGATTTTTGAGTGTTGACTTTGTATCCAGCTATGCTACTGAATTTTTCTATTGATTCTAGGACTCTTTTGGTGGATTTTTTGGGGTTTTCCATGTAGAGTATCATGTCATCTGCAAATAATGATAATTTCACTTCTTCCTTTCCTATGCCTATTAGTTTTCTCCCCCTGTCTTATCTAATTGCTCTGGCTAATGTTTCCAGAACTATATTGAATAGGGGTGGTGACAGTGGACATCCTTGTCTTGTTTCTGATTTTAGATAGAAAGCTTTCAGTTTTTGTCAATTTAGTATGATGTTAGATATTGGTTTGTCATAGATGGCTTTTACCAGATTGAGGTAAAGTCCATCTATGCCAATTTTCTGTAGGGTTTTTATCATGAATAAGTGTTGGACTCTATCAAAAGCTTTTTCTGCATCTACTGAGATGATCATGTAATTCTTATCTTTGGCTCTGTTGATATGATGTATTACATTTTTAAATTTGCATATATCGAACCATCCTTGCATTCCTGGAATGAATCCTGCTTGGTCATGGTTTATTGTCTTCTTGATAATTTGCAGCTTTCTATTAGCTAGTATCTTATTGAGAATTTTTATATCTATGTTCACTGGGGAGATTGGCCTGTAGTTTAGTTTTTTGATTGGGTCTTTCTCTGTTTTTGGTATCAGGGTAATACCGGCCCCCAGGAATGAGCTGGGGAGAATTGCTTCCCTGTCTATTTCATTAAAGAGTTTGAGAAGAATTGCCATTAAATCTTCCCTAAATTTCTTGCAGAATTCAGCTGTGAATCCATCAGGACCTGGGCTTTTCTTTGTTGGTAAGATTTTTATTACATTTTCAATTTTGTTGTATGATACTGAGTTATTCAGAGTTTTTATTTCTTCTTGATTCAGCATTGATAATTCATATGTATCTAAGAATCTGTCCATTTCTTCTGCATTTTCCATACTATGAGAGTAAAGATTTTCAAAGTAGGTATTGACAATATTCTGAATCTCTACAGGATCTATATGGATTTCACCCTTTTTCTTCCTTATTGCATGGATTTGAGTTTTTCTTTCCTTTTTTTTTTTGATAAGGTTGACTAGGAGTTTATGAATTTTATTTATTGTTTCAAAGAACCAACTCTTTGATTCATTGATTCTTTGTATTGTTTTCTTAGTCTCAATTGCATTAATTTCTGCCCTGACTTTATAATTTCCTCCTTCCTTTGGGCTTGACTTGGTCTTCTTTTTCTAGAAGTTTGAGCTGCAGCATAAGGTTGCTTATTTATGTACATTCTGTTTTCCTGCTGCAGGAATCCACTGCTATAAATTTTCCTCTGAGGACTGCTTTCATTGTGTCCCACAGGTCCTGGCAATTTTTATCTGCATTTTCATTTGACTGTAAATATTGTTTAATTTCCTCTTTAATTTCATCTGTGACCCATTGGTTGTTCAGGAGAGTGTTATTTAATTTCCACGTGTTTACAGAATTTTTGTGATTTCTTTTGTCATTAATTTCCATTTTCATTGCACTATGGTCCAATAATATGAATGGGATAATTTCAATTCCTTTGTATTTACTTAGGCATATTCTATGTACTAGTATATAGCCCATTTTAGAGAATGTCCCATGTACAGCTGAGAAGAATGTGTATTGTAATGTTATTGGGTGGAATACTCTGTAAAGGTCTACTAAGTCCATTTGTTCACATGTTTGGTTTAGTTCTGTTATTTCTTTGCAGATTGTTTTGTCTAATTGATCTATCTCTTTGTGACAATGTGGTGTTGGAATCTCCTGTTACATTTGTGTTATTGCTTATTTGATTTTTCATGTTTGTTAAAATTTGCCTTGCATAATTGGATGCTCCTATCTTTGGTACATATATATATATTTATTATTGTTATCTCTTCCTCTTGCAGTTTTCCCTTAATGAGAATGTAGTCACCTTCTTTATCTCTTTTCATCATTATTGGTTTGAAGTTCACGTTGGCTGCAAACAGAAGTTATTCCTGCTTTTTTCTGGGTTCCTGTCGCATGGAGTACTGTTTTCTATCCTTTGACTTTCGGTCTATGAATTTCCTTTTGAGTTAAATGCATTTCTTGTATACAGCATAATGTTAGAGTTTGTTTATTGATCCACTCTGCCAGTCTGTTTTTTTGATTGGTGAATTGAGACCATTTACATTTACGGTTATTACTGATATGTACTGACTTTTCTTTTTCATGTTCTTTTTCTGCTGTTGGTTCTGTACTTTCCCCCTCTGTTTAATTGCATACTTTGCTTGGTGATTCTTTTCTATTGTTGGTCTTGAAATTATGGTCCATTTTATCTCTTTGTAGAATATCTTTCAGTACTCTTCATAGTGTTGGTTTTGTGGTCATGAATTTGTTCAGTTGATCTTTGTCATGGAAGTATCTTATTTCTCCATCAATTTTGAAATACAGTTTTGCAGGATACAGCCATCTGGGTTGGAAGTCATTTTCTTTCAGGACTTGAAACACTTCACTCCAAGCTCTTCTTGACTTGATGGTTTGTGCTGAGAAATCCACCATGACTGTAATGGGTTTTCCCTCATAGGCGATCTGTTTCTTTTCTCTTACTGCTTTTAATATTCTGTTCTTTTGCTGAAGTTCTGGGATCTTGATTATTATGTGTCTGGGTGTAGATTTATTTTGGTTGTGGCTAATTGGAGTTCTGTATGCCTCCCTTACTGTATGTCATATTCTTCTCCCATGCTTGGGAAATTTTCTGCTATTACTTCTGCAAATAAGCTTTTTATGTCATTCATGTTGCCTCTTGCACTTTTGTTGACACCTAATCAGTCCTATATTGTTTTTCTTTGCCTCATCTTGCAGCTGTTGAATTGTTATTTACTGGTTTCTTGTTATTTTTAAGAGACCTTTCCTTTCATGACTACTAGCTGCAAATTCTGTCTTCAAGGTCTGAAAGTCTAGGTTCTGTTTCATTCAAGCAGTTTTGCCAGCTTTCAATGGAATTTTTAATTTCCTGAATATCTCTTTGGATCTGTGTCATGCATTCTAATTCTTTCCTATACCGTTCATTCAAGATTTCCATCATTTTTCTGTGTTCTTCTATTTTTTATGTATGTCTTCTTTTGATATGCTGAGCAATTCTTTTTTTTTTTTTTCTGGTACCAGGAATTGAACTCATGACCTCACGCTTGCCAGGCAGGTGCTGTGCAGCTGAGCTAAATCCCCAGCCTCATGCTGAGCAATTCTTTCATCATCATTTTCATTTCTTTTTCTTTCTTTTTTTTTTTTTACCTGAGTGATTATCTCTGATCTGCTTTCCTCTATAGCCTGATGTGGTTGGTTCTTTACTTCAGCTGCTATCATTTCAGACACTTCAGGTGTGTGTTTTCCATGTTCTCCCATGTGGATGTTTCCTGGACTTGTTCTGGGTAGGGTGGAGGGCCAAGATTGCATTTTGCTCCTTCTTTTTTCATTTTAAAATCTCCTTAGGATTCCTAGGATTCAGGGATGGCAGTAGGAGAGAGAGCACAGGGTTTTGGGTTCCTAGTTAGCAAACTGAGGCTTCCCAGAACCTAGGATCCTTCCTGCTTTGACATTGAGGGGGAGGGGTCAGAGCAAGGGATCTTGGGCTCCCAGATAGCTCACCAAGGCTTCCCAAGACCTAGGGTCCTTCCTGTGATGGCAGTGGGGGCAGGTGGAGTGAGGGGTCCCGGGATCTCAGACATCTCACCATGCTCTCAGACAGCTCACTGAGACTTCCTAGGTCTGAGGAACCATCCCACAGATGGCAGTGGGGGGCCTTCATAATGGAAATTGAAAGGAATAGAATAACTAAGTGCATAAACAGAAATATAGACAAACAATGTAAGTGTACAATTTACTTACAAATTTTCAAATCAAAGTTTGCAATGTCAGAGATGAAGAAGAAGGTAAGTCATAAAGATATAGTGCACCTGGATCTAATAGGCCCAGCTGGACTGTCCATTTCACACATCTCTCTCAGGGACTGTCACCAACACCAAGGAGTCTTGTTTCACTTGGATATGAGGCCAGAGCCCAGATACCCAGAAACAAGAAAGGATAATGTTTGAAGGAGGCATAGATTAAAGAATTCAAGTTAAGGCCATAGGCCACACTGAATAAATAAGACTTTTGGAACTCCCAGGGCCTATGCCATTCTGTTCCTGCCTGGATTCTTTGTCACAGTGAGGTTGAAGAAGGAATTTAAATAATATCCCAGAAAGAATGAGCATATAGAGGTTGTCCTACAGAAGGAGGAAAATGGATGAAAAATTTGAGGCCTTAAAAAGAAGTCAGATAGAGAAAAATTCTCTGATGAGAAGAAACGAAGCATAGAACCACATGTTGAACAGATTCCTGCTCTAAAATACCTCCCAAAAATGGTCTCTCAGCATTTGCTCAATCTCTGCACCAGTGCAAGCCTTGATAGGTGGTAGGCAACAAATTCTGTTATTAATCAAATTAGTTAGAAACTGTTTCCTTGATGGGAATGAAACCTACCTCCCAGTAACATCTATTCCTATATGAAACTTCTACTCTGGTGTACAAAATCCTTGGACTTCCTCTTCCTGAGATTTGCAAATAGCTGTCATATCAGCTCAAATTTTCTGTCCCACAAGTGAAGCACCCACTTCAGGCCCTCTGAATTCCAACAGAGGCACTCGTACAGGAAGCTCTCCAGCAGTATTGACTGAAAAAATGGAACAGGTTCAGGACCCTTTCCTCTAGTTCCAAGGATTATTTTCATTATTTTCATTTCCCTGGGAGGAGGGACAAGGGTAAAACACTAGTGCTTTGACCAGGTCTGACAGAATCAGACAAAGGCGATACCTGACAACTCCAAGCTGCCCAGAGAATTACAATTCGTTGTTAAGAAAATTCTCTCTTCCAATTGTCTCTACACAGTTGTTTCCTGAGAAGCTAAGAGTTTCCATTCACCAGAGGAGGCTGGTTGGTGTGCAGTGGTTAAGAACACTGGCTCTGGGGTCAGGGAGCTTAATCCCAGTCCTGCCAGTCATCAGGTGTGATTTTAGGTAAATAATCTGACCTTTCTATACCTGGTTGCACTATCTATAACATGGAGGCAATAGTTGTTCTCATCTCACAGTAGGTTAAATGGTCGAATGTTGGTTGCTTCCATCCTTGGCGGGCACTGGCTGTGGCCCCTCCTGGGAAGCTGTGCTCAGCAGGGCAGCTCAGTGCAGCTGAGGAAAACCTTCAGGAAGCTGACTGCTCCTGACAGTGGGGAAAACAAAACATTCCTCTTTTGTCCCCAAATCAGGACTTCTGTGTTTTGCCATACTCATCTCTCCTACTGGGTGAAGAATTTATTATATCTCAAAGTTATGCTGTGAATAACAGCAAGGGAATGAATACCATTTTAGAACATGCTCTGGGAACCAGGTTTGACCTGTGTCAAATAATTTAATCTTCACAGTCAGCAATGATTGATCTTTTAAATCACTTTTAGTTCAGTATAGAAATGAAGTAATTTTTGCAAGTTTAGAAATAGTATAATAAAGATATGAATCTAGGCCCTAAGGCTTGCAGCATATTGCCTTTCCAATAAATGTGATAATCTCAATTACCTAACTTACCAAGGTTATGTATCTAATAAATAAGGTAGTCTGTCTGGTTCCAACTCTGCCAATACTGCCTCTGTAGCCATCAGATTGGGCCATATGTAGAAATACACAGACAATGGAATTGTTTAGGCTAGAGAAGATAAGATTTTATTGAAGACAGATCAAAGTCCAGTGCCTAAAGCCAATCAAGAGGACACAGGAATTCTTTATGTGGTGGTGGCAGCTAAAGCAGAGAGTAAAAGTTATGTAGGGGAGCAGATATCAGCTTGGTGGAAGACAGATACTCCTACCAAGACAATCTGTGTTTAGGGAACAGAACTTTGAAGAGCTGTTGTCTCACCATTCTTGGAGGTATCACAGAGGACATTAGAGATCCTGACTCAGGGACATTCCAGGGCTTCCTTCCCTGGTCTAGGGGAGGCTGACTTAATTCCTTGGCATCATGAGGTCTTTATTCCTTGGTTCCTCCTCCAACATTGGCCACTCTTCCATCTGCTTATGGATTCCCTCAGGAAATTGCACTGGTCTTCCCATATTATGGAAAGATGGGGCAGGAAAAAATACACAGTAGTCCAGAGACAACAACATTTTTTATTCTGTTAAATTGAATTTTTAGTAGCTGGGCTCAGAGGTTCACCTATGAGAAGGCCCTATGGTAGAGATTCTCTAGAATACTGTAGAGATAAATTTCTCTCCCCTGGTCAGGTGAGTGCTAGCATTAATCAGACCTAATTTTCTTGTTCAGTAACTCTTCCAGTGACCCTAATATTGTGATGTCACTTTGGTGAGATCAGAGCAACCAATATATAGCAGTTAATAACACGTAGGGTTAGATCAGCTGAGGATATTAATTATAAGCAACAGAAGGTCAACCTGGCTGAGTTAGCAGAAAAAGGATTGGTAAAAGGTCTTCAGTAGGTTCAAAAGTTTTGGGAGGCCTGAACAAGCAGACTTGTGATTAAGTATAAAGGAACAGTGTCTGAAACCACACCACAGAAGTGGCCTGGTAAAGAAGTTACTGCTACCAGTGCTGCTGTACCAGTGTTGCACCTATGACAGAAACATACCCTTGCATCCTCACCTGCCAGTAAAATATGTTCTACTGAGAGGCCTCCTTCCTGCTCCTCCTTTCTGAGGTATAATTTTGATTGGTAGAGTCTCAGTCCTGTATTTTCCCAAAATGCTAAAGAAACTGTGAGACTTATTTTCTGTGTTCTATTCCTATTGCATATGTTCTACTGAGAGGCAGAAGAACATCTTAATTATTTCCCTGTCTCCATGTAACTCCCTCTTGACGTTGGCTTATTCTGCTGCTTGTACATGCCAGGTTCCTTTCTCCACACCCACCCTAGCTTTCCCAAGAGTAGTTTTCTCAACTTGAATATCTCCCTGATTGACTTCTCTGCACAGTACTGGGTTCAGGATTTCTCTGATTCTTCCAGATGAAGTTTGTTCCTGCTGTTTTATGCTCTTGTAAATCTGACCCATGTAGCCATTTGTTTGAGATCTATTATCCTTCCTGAATTCACATTCCATGTATTACTCACCCACTACTATATGCTTAGTGCCTATGAATTTCAGGGATGTTTGTGGCCCTTAATAAATAATGTTAGATGCCTTTTATTATCTGTTTCAATTGTCTTTCACGCTGCAATCCAAGGCTGCAGAGGGCAAAGCAGGGAAAATGAGGTCTGGTAAGGCCAGATTATCAGATATTGACAGTGTGACCCCTGACTTGTTTCACTTTTCAAAACCTTCATTCATCAGTTGGAACATTTGACTTTAAATTTCCTTTTTTTTTGCTGGAACTTCCTCTAATGCTTCCTTAGTATCCCACTTGTTATGGCTTTTGTCTAGATGTCCCCCTAAAGCCTCATAAGTGGGCCTTTTCCAGTGGTGGCTGGATCTAGAGTATGTGATACTGGGATTAAAGGTGTGATTACCAAATTAGTCCATTGATTGGTTTAGCACTGCCCTAATCTTGGTAGCCTAGAGTATAAAAGGGCCAAAAAAAGGCTGCTAAATTCTCTTGCTTGCTGTTTTACTTCTGCCCACCATGAATTGTTTCTCCTCTGTTATACCTGTCTTCCACACCACCCTACCCTGGATCCAGCCGATTATGGACTGAAACCTCTACAAACTGTGAGCTAAATAAGCCTCTACTCCTTTAACTTTGGATGTCAGGTATTTTGTCTCAGCAAGGAGAAAGGTAATTAAGCACCACTCCCTCTAAAGGAGCTTGTATATGACTGAAGTTTTATTTCCTAAAGTGATTGGTATAATTCACGCATAAGTCATTTGGACCTGAGGCTTTCTATATGGGAAAGTTTTGGACTGGGAACTGAATTTCTTTAGTAATTATGAGGATTATGTCAGTCAGTGCTCACTGAGACGAACAAGACAGGGGAAAGTTATGTTCAGGGATTTATTGCCAAGCTGAAGGTTTATAGAACTGTGGGGACTGGCTAAACAACTTGGAAAGCCATACAACAGGAGAGCAGAAAGGGCCATCTGGTGTGAGCTGAAGCCATAGTTCACACATAGATTATATTCTTCTTAGAGGAAGTCTCAGCTCTTCTTAGGAAGTTTTCAACACTTTGAATCAGAACAACCTACATTTCCTAGGGTTTTCTCCCCTTTAAGTCAGTTTATTATTGACTGATCAATCTGCCTTCCCAGCAACACCTAGATTAATGTTTGAGTAAATAACTAGGGAACTCTCACCTCACCAAGGTGACACATTCCTGAACATCATAGAGCTATCCAAATTCATATTTCTTTATGTGTTAATTCTTGTTAGCTCTGTTTCCAATAAATTTGTACTTTTTTTCAGTTGTAGGATTTATTGTTATGAAATTGTTTATATCCACTCCATATTTATGTATTTTACATGCAATGTGGAATATTTTGTCTCCATTTTAAATATGCATCACAATACCATGTGTGCAGAGATGTTCAAGCTGTAAAGCAAATAATAATTATAAATTTTTATTATTGTATTATGTTATTATATTATGATGATTATTTGATTTCATTGTGAAATTTTCATACATGCATATAACATACTTAGATTATATCTCTACCCTATTATCTTCTTACCTTCCCCTTCTCTCTTCCCTCTGAAACCCTTCTTTTTGTTTAATAGTCTCCCTTCTACATTCATCATGTGATGCTTGTGTTTCTCAGTCCGGCTTATTTCTGTTACCGTGACTACTCCAGTTTTCTCCATTTTCCTGAGAATTATATGATTTTGTTGTTTTTAATGAATGAATAACATCTCCATTCATTAACAGGCACACAGGCTGATTATATAACTTGGCTATTATGAATTGTGCTGCAATAAATGTGGTATATGGTTATCTCCCTTGTATATTGACTTTAATTTCTTTGAATATATACCAAGGAGTAGTATGCCTGGATCATATGGTAGTGCTATTTTTAGTTGTTGAGGAACCTTCATATGGATTTCCATAGCGCTTGTACTAATTGACATTCACAAAATATTGGTAAATGTCTTTTCCCCTGAATTCTCACCAGCATTTGTTATTGTTTTTATCCTGATTACAGCCATCCTGACTAGGGTGAGAAGGAATCTTTGTGTAATTTTGATTTGCATTTCCCTGAAGGCTAAAAATGTTGAACACATTTTCATACAATTATTGGCCACTTGTGCTTCTTTTGTGAATTGTCTGTTCTGTTCATTTTCTCATTTACTGATTGGATTTATTGTTGTTTTGCTATAGAATTTTGGAGTTTTTATTTATTTATATTGACATTAATGCTGTCAGAAGAGTAGCTGGAAAAGATTCTCTCTCTTTGTGTAGGCTGTCTTTTCACTTTGTTGATTATTTCCTTTGTGGTGCTGGAGCTTTTTAACCTAGTGCAGTTCAGTCTGTTGACCTTTGCTTTTTCCTGAGCTATTGGAATGTTATTAAGAAGTTGTTTCCTAATATCTTTAAGTGTTTCTTCTGATGTTTGTCTCAGGTCTTACATTTGGTCTATTTTCAGTCTTCTGTATAAGGATGCCTGATTTCCCAAAACCTTGTTAAAGAAGCTTTGTTTTCCAACATGTGTTTTTGGCACCTTTGTTGAGATTAGATGAGTAGTTGTGCTGGTTTATTTTTGGATCCTCTATTTCTTTGGTCAGTGTGTCTGTTTTTATGCCATTATCATACTATTTTTATTACTGTAGCTCAGTAGTATATTTTGAAGATCTGTACCATGATACCTCCAACATTGTGCTTCTTGCTCAGAATTGGTTTGGCTATTTAAGCTTGTCTGTGTTTCCATATGCATTTTAAGATTTTTTTCTGCTTCTAGGAAGAATACCATTGGTATTATAATGGTGACTGTACTGAATCTGTGTGATTGCTTTCAGTAGTATGTATATTTCAATAATATTGATTCTGTCAATCCATGAACATGGAAGATCTTTGCATATTTCAGTGTATTCTTCAATTTCTTTCTTCAGTGTTTTATAATTTTCTTTCTACAGGTTTTTAACCTCCTTGGTGAGATTTATTCTTGATTATTTTTGTTTGTTTTTAATAGAAAAAGAGTTTTATTTGGAGACTTAGCAGGAAGATAACAAAGAACTCCAGCTTATATAGCTGGAGGAAGCACATTCTGATAGGAGGGTTCAGGGTGAGCCCTCAAGCTTGTGTTTTAAAGTTGAGCAAAAGTAGCTTCTTACAAATGTATAATGTGTTTGCTCTATCTATGATTTTCCATATTTCTTTTTTATTGTGTATTTTCTTATTTCTGATTAACCATTTTTAAAAATTTTCTTAAATTCCTAGATTTATTAGTCCTTTGATATTAGCTCCCTCAATTCATTAATTTCTTTTCTCTATAAATTTCTTCTTAGTGTTTCCTTGTGTTTATTTTTCTAATCTTTAAATTTACTGTGATTTTTGTGTGGTTTCATTTACTGTGACTTTTTTGTATGAGCTCTGCTTTGGTTACATCAAATAGGCACAGTGTTTACAGTATCTTTTCATTTTTTAGATATTCTGCAATTTTTAAAATTGATATTTTATTGTCTACATTTGAGAGAAAACATGTGGTACATGTCTTTTTCTTCATGGTTTACTTCATGTAACCTAATATCCTTCAGTTTCATACATTTTGCTGAAAACAACAACATTTCATGCTTTATGGATGAAAAATCCATCCATTGTGCATATGTACCATATTTTTATCCATTCATTTATTGGTAGGTGCCTAGGCAGCTTCCATACTTTAGGTACTGAGACTAGATCCACAATAAAAATGTGTAGGATAAACATAGATACTTCTTTGTCATGTTGACTTAATTCTCTTCCATTATGAATTTAGAAGTGAGAAAGCTGGGTCATATGGTTGATTTAATTTTACTTCCCTTCTTTTCTTCCCCATTTCTCATCATCGCTTTTCAAACCCTTTTCCCCTCCCTGTTTATAAAGCTTAGTTTTCATTTTATCCTTTTTTTTCTCATTTTTTCTTCTCCTTTCTTCCTTTTCTCTCCCTCTCCCTATTTCACTTTTCTTTTCAAACAGTTTATTCCTATTTCACAATATCTATTATACATTCATGTTCTTATTTACATTTTCAGTTTCTGATACCAAAGAGGTAATGCAATATTTACACGTGTGTCCAATTTATTTCACTTACGATTATGGTCTCAAGGTCCATTCATTTAACAATAAATGTCTCAATTTTATCTTTCTTTATGGCTGAGTAATACCCTATTATACAAAAAAAAAAAAAAACCCACATCTTTTTTTATCTATTTGTTGGTTGATGGACATTTGGGTTGCTTCCAAGATTTAGCTATTACAGACTGTGCCGCTATAAACATGGGTGAGCATATATCGCTGTGGTATGATGCTTTTAATTCTTCTGGGAAGATACCCAGAAGGGAAATAACTGGGTCAAATGGGACCACTAATTCTAGTTTACTGAGGAATCTCCACTTGATTTCCACAGTGGTTACACCACCTACACTCCCATCAACAGTGGAAAAGAGTTCCTTTTTCCCCACAGTCCTACCAGCATTTATTATTAGTTGTTTTCTTGATAATAGCCATTTTTTCTGGAGTGGGATGGAATCTCAGCATGTTTTAATTTGCATCTCTTGAATGACCAGTGATGTTGAACAGTTTTTCATATATTTGTTTGCCATTTGTATTTCTTCATCTGAGAAGTGTTACTCTTTTTAGACTCCCATTTATGTACTCGGTCCTTACATTTAAGGGGTTGGATTTTTTCAGTTCATTATACGTTCTAGATATTAGTCCTTTGGAGAACAACTGGAAAATATTTTTTTCCCAGTGTGTGGATTGTCTTTACTCTTTTGGTGATTTCTTTTGCTGTGCAGAAGTTTTTTATGAATGTGCATTGAGACCATACTCTTAAGTGAAATAAATCAGACACACGTGTAAATACCAAGTTGTTTCTAGAATATGAGAAACAGAAAGTGTAAATAAAAACCAAATATATATATATAGTGAAATAGGAAGAAACTGTTTAAAAGGAAAGGAGAATGGTGGGGGAGAAAGGAAGGGAAAAGAAAAAGGAAGGAAAAAAAAGGAGAAAATGGAAACAAAGCTTTGTAAATAAGAAGGGGAAGAGGAGCTGAGGGAAAGGGAGAGGAATGGGAGAAAAATAAAGAGGAACTAGGACATATCATGTACAGGTAAAAGTTTCTTGTGTTATCATCATGTATGTATGTATGTTATCATCTTCTTATGATCATCATGTATATCAAAATTGTACCAATGAACTTCACAAAAAATTCAGTTTTAAAGTTAAATTCCCATCATTGTACATAAATTCTGAAAAGATTTCCTTAGTAGAATTTGATAAGCTTATTTTAAAAATTATGTGGAAAAAACATGACCAAGAATATCCAAGAGTTTCTTAAGATATAGCAAAGTTTGGGCTGGGGATATAGCTCAGTGGCACAAGGGCCTTCCTGGCAAGCACAATGCCAGTAAAATGCCAGTTTGATTCCTGGTACCAAAAAAAAAAAAAGATATAGCAAAGTTAGAGAATTTTAACTAATAGATGTCAATACTATAATAACTGTGACAATGGCATATTGTGCTAGTGGAACAGAACAGAGATTCTAGCACACATTGTCACATATACGTGCTTGATTTAGGAGAAAGGTGACCCAGTATAGTGGGAAAGACTGGTGGTTCTTAAGGGAAGTGAATATTCCTATGGGCTAAAATATATTATATATATTTTGTTTTGGTTTTTGGTATTGAAGCCAGTCTTATGCATGCTAAATACCTACTCTACTAGCTGGGTGTATCCCAAGCAAAAGTACATATTTTTGGTCTCTACCTTACATCATTAAAATTAATTTCAGGTGGATAACCTTAGTATGAATGGTAAATCAATGTCACTCATTGAAATCAGCAGAAAATAACAAAACAAAAAATGTGTATAATATCTTCAGATCTTGTTGACTATAAAAATTCTTTAGAGAATAAAAGTATAGTACAAAGGGTACAAAATAATAAAAATGAATTTTATCATAACTAACATTTCTGGCTCTAAAAAAAAACCAGTTAGGATTTAAAACATCAAATCACAGAGATGAAGAAGCTATTTGCAATATTTATACCTCATAAAAGATTTGTTTCCAGAACACATGCACACACATACACACACACACACACACACATTGCATCAATTTAAAGGTTACTTTAAAGAGAGAAAGAGGCTATTGGAATGTCATGATTCTTTTTTTTTGGAATGTCATGATTCTTAACATGGGTTGAATAAAAGAAGAGAGGTAAGAGAAAGCCAACAGAACAGTCAGTGCCATAGCATGAACTACTTTGCAGGAAAGCAATGGTTTTGGGTCTTATTTTGGTTGTAAAGAGAAGAGATTTGATGATTTTAAATGGAGGGGGGTTTGTGTTACTGTTTGCCTTGTGGTTGTTTTTTTTTTTTGAATTTTATTAAAATTTTTCCTGTATATATTTATTAGTGTACATAAACTTTACAAAATATTGGGTTTTACTGTGGAATTTCATTTAACATACTTGATCATATTTGATTTCCATAGAGGACTGTTGAGGCCCAAAACGGGAATTGGAAGACAAAGTAAGCGACTTTTACAGTGGTTCAGAAGAGAGACTATTGGATATAATTAGAATGAGAGCGTTGATGACAATGAAATAATGAGAAATGATAATATTCTTAAGACTGAACTCAGGAATCTGGGAAATTATATGTGGGGGGAGGGGAAGAGAGGAACCAGAGATGAATCTTGAAGTTTTATAATTGTTGCTTTGTTACTTTAAAGTTATTATTCTTTACTTTGCAGCTTGAACACTTTGCACCTATGCTGATATATTGCATATGTTAAAAATGGAAAGAAAATATTTCACAAATAATGCACATGACAATCTTACATACAAAAGAAAATGAATGCATAGAAACTGTAGGGGCATTGGGCAGAGGTATGTATGAGATGCATATACAGAGATAAGAGACCTTTGGAACCGTGCTTAGAGGTTAAAAGATAGCCTACAGGGCCACAAGTCCAAGTAGGATTAAACACATTGACTTAAGGGATGAATGATCTGGCCCTCTCCTTCCCATATTCTCATTTACCACTCAGATGGCCCTAAGGTCAATCATGTAACAGACCACAGTGACCTTACTCTGCCCTTCCTTTGTGCCCTATATGAATTCCTGCACAGACATCTTTCTTTTGTCCTATATCCTTGCTTCCTGGTTTTATCAATAAAAAGCTGCAGAAGCTTCAGTTTAATGCTGTCTTTATGAAGCTCTCTCATGCTGAGGGGTAATAATTAAGGGCAGTCCCTCCAGACCTTCTTGGAGTATGAATTAGACACTGACTCTAAGTAACTTCTTATCCTTTGCACCATGCCACAGTTCATGACAATAAATCCTGCAACTGATGAATACTCCTGAAAAACTAAGAAAAATTAACAGATAAAGAAATATGAATCTGGATAGCATTATGATATTCTTTGGATGTGCCAAGATAGGAGACCACAGTCCTAGCTATTTTCGCAAACACAAATCTAGGTGGTACTGTGAAGGCAGATGTATTAAAGTCCATAATAAATTAACTCAAAGTGAGGAAGAAAATCCTAAGTAGTCTGGGTTGTTCGGGTTCCTTCAGTTGAAAGGGTTTAAAAGCAGATTTGAATTTTCATCTAAGAAGAAATTCTACTTATGAACTCCAATGTGAGCCCATGCCAGATGTTCCAGCCTGGCCTCCTGCCCTGAGGATTTCTAATTTATTTGCTAATCTTCATAACCCCATAATTCCTTTCCAGTAAAATTTGCAGTAGATCTCTGAACATACTTTTCCTAGAGGTTCTTTTCCTCTCATTGAAAGCTGACTGGTAATCCCTATAAATAAACAAATTTAGCTCATACTTCAAAGCTTTCCCATGTAGAAATCCCCAGAATCAAGTGATTTAACTGGTAAATTGTGTCAAATATATAAAGACGGAAAATTCAATCACCCATGATCTCTTTCACAGGGTAGAGAAAATGTGAATAATAAAAGAGTATTCAGGGAAGTTCAAGCAAGAAGGAACTTTAAAGTCCAAGTGTTCCAATTGCAGAATGAAGGTCTAGAAATGTAAAATAAAGTGCCGAAGGTCACATAGTCAATATTTGATACTTTGGCCTTACTAGATCTCATCTCTGTGGTTTACCTATGAAAGCCTTGGATTCCAGAATGAAATCGAGATGAACAAGATTTTAAAAAACTATCCAACAACATCTACTCATGGTCTTAAACATCCCAGGACGTGTAAAGTGTTGGATATATAGTAGTGGGTAACACATGGAACTTAAATTCAGCAGGGAAAACAGACCTCACAGAAATGGCTACATTAGTGTTTATTTAGTGATGGTGGCTAGGTACAACATGATGGCATGGGCCAGGTTTAGAAGAACATAAAACAGAAAGGACAAACCTTGTCCGGAAGAATCAGAGAAATCCTGAGCCCAGCACAATTCATGTAAGTCGATCAGGGAGATTTTCAGACTCAGAGAACAGCATAAATGAGATGGAGAAAAGTAAGCATGAGAGAGGGAAAGAGGAACTAGTGGGTGGAATTTTTAAGCTCAGAATATTAACTGTGATCATTCCAATAATTCCAGCCACGATACTATTTCAGCAGTCAGAAGTATAGCATCCTATAAATGAAGAAAATGACTCACAATCACTTTAGGAGCCCGGGTGCAAACATGGCTGAGGCGCTCATCCTCAGGATTATTCCTGAGAAAGGAGCAGCTGAAGGAGGGCTCCCTGCAGAGCACGTTTTACTGGCAGGTGTGTTGGCTCCCGAAAGCCTCTGGCTGAGGATGCAAGGCTGTGTTCCTACCACAGGTGTCACACTGGTACAGCGGCACTGGGAGTTAGGAACTTCCCTAGTTATTATTCCTCAATACTGCTTCTTCAGGCCTCCCAACAGTTCTGAAACATGCCCAATGCATTTTAATAAGCACTTTTCCGCTTACACAGTCAGAGTGAGTTTCTGTTGCTTATAATTAACATCCCCAGCTGATCCAACCCTAAGTATTATTAATTGCACAATGTTAGGCTGCTCTTTAGATTTCACACAAGTGACACCATGATACTAGGGTCATCAGATGAGGGACTAAACAGGGACATTAGGTCTGATCAAAGCCTTTGTTCAAATTAGCTTTCGTGTGGGCAAACATTTATCACTAAATGAGAAAAATGAATCTCTTTCATAGTGCTCTCTTATAGATAGTGATCCAATTTAATCTGCTAAAATATATATTTAAAAATAAAACATTTGTTGTTTCTAAACTACTGAATGATTCTTTCATGCCACATCTTTTCATGAGGAAGGATCTCTATGATTTCCTGAGGAATCCATGAACAGAAGGCCCATGGGGGGAAGAACCAAGGCATACAGAATTCCTGGTGCTAAAAGGATGTAGTCAGCCTCCCTCAGCTGCTGGGAAGAAAGCCCTGCAGCATTCCTGAGTTAGGACCTCTAATCTCTGTTGCCACAGCCCTAAGAGCAAGGAGGCAATTACTTTTTAGGGTACTATCCACGGGGGGTGGGGGGGGGATCTGCTTGATAGGAGTGTCTGTCTTTTTTTTTTGGCTTTTTTCTGGTACCACGAATTGAACTCACTACCTTGCGCTTGCCAGGCAGGCGCTGTGCTGCTGAGCTAAATCCCCAGGCTGGAGTGTCTGTCTTGCAGTATGTGAAATCTGTTTCCTGTAAGTCCTACTCACTATCTCTGCTTCAGCTGCCTGCACCCCATAAACAATTCTTGCATCCTCTTGTAAGAGTCTAGACATTGGCTTCTACTCTCTTTCCCACCAAAATCTGCTCTTCAGCCTAAATGACTCTCTTATCTCTACATTTCCACATATGACTCAATCTGGCTTTTCTACAAAAACAGTATTGGCAGATAACATTATTTACTAGATGCATAACCTGGGGCAAGTTACCTAGTTGCAAAGATAATTTATCAGATTTATCAGAAAGGAAGTATGCTCCCAGCCCATGTAAATCAATTCATATCTCTGTTGTACCATTTCTAAATGTACAAGAATTATTTAATTTCTAGTTGAGCTAGAAATGATTTAAAGGATCAATCCCTGGAGACTGTGAGAATTAAACTGTTTAACACAGGTAAAGACCTGCCTCCCACAACATGCTTTAAAATGGTATTTATTCCCTTGTTGTTATTCTCATCATAACTTTGAGATATCACAAATTCTTCACCCAGCAGGAGAGATGAGTATGGCAAAACAAAGAAGTTCTGTCCAGATTTTCCTTAGGGAAATGTTTTGTTTTCACAACTGTTCAGAGCAGTCAGCTTCACAAAAGTTTGCCTCAGCGGCACTGAGCTGCCCTGCTTATGGGCACAGCTTCCCTCAATGGGCCACAGCCAGTGCCTGCCAAGGATGGGAACAATGTTTGAGCATTTGGCCCACTGTGAGATAAGAACAACTATTGCCTCCATGTTATAGATAATGAAAGCAGAGCCTACACTGTTGAGAACATACTGAAAGTGTAACACCCTATGCTTGGCAGAACTGAGATTGAACTCCCTGACTGCGAACGCAGGGGTCTTAACCATTCCACACTGACTAGGCTTCTCTGCTGAATGGGATCTCTTTGACCCTTTGACAAAACACTTATGAAGCTACCGGAAAATTTTTTTTTCTTCTGGCTGACAAATTGCAATTCTGTGAACAGATTGGGTTGCTCAGGTTTCACTTTTGCCTGACTGTGTCAGACCTGGTGAGAACATTGGTGTTTTGCCATGGCCCCTCAATCTTAGGGGAGCCCTGACTCCTGGGTCAAGAGTAATCCCTCGAACTTGGGGGTAAGCGTTCAGGAATTGTGTCATTTGCTCAGCCAAACTGGCTGAGAGCTTCCTGTGTGTGTGCAACTACTGAGACAGAGTGCCAAAGGGGCATGCTTCGCCTGTGGGACAGAAACTGAGCTGAAATGACAGCTGTCTGCAAATATCAGAAAGGAAAAGTACAAGTATTTTATATTCCAGTGTAGAATTTTCTGGAAGAAACAAAGTTACGGGGAAGTAGGTTTCATTCCAATCAGGGAAAGTTTCTAGCTGATTCCATTAACCAAACTGGTTTCCTACCCTCTACCCAGCCTGGTATTGCTGGCCAAGTTTGAGCAAAGGCTGAGAGACCATTTCCCAGGGGGTAGCTTAGAGCAAATATCTGTTCAATATGTTCTTCTGATCTGTGATTCCTCTTCTCTTTGGAGAGAGTTTCTGTATCTGACTTCCTCTTAGGGTATTGAAGTTTTTCCTCTTTCAGAAGGACAATCTGTATACACTCACTCTTTCTCAGAATATTGTATATATTCTCTCTCTCAATTCTTTGTCCAAACTACATGCTCTGACAGAGAATACAGAAAAGAACAGAATACTATAAGCCTGGAAGTTCCAGAAGAATTATCTAAAGTCATTCCCAAGGCCTTAATTCAAGTTCTTGAATGCATATACTCTCTTGAAGATTGTCCTTTTTGTTTCTGAATATCTGGGCTTCGGCCTCACATTCAAGTGAAACACGGCCTCTTGGTGTTGGTGAGAGGACTTGAGATATAAATGTGATGTGGACGTTAGTTTTACTTGGATACTGCCCAGCAGTGCTGTCTCGGTCCAGGTTCTCAGTATTATTTTCTCAGACTTATTTTCTTTGTTTCTGACCTTAGAGACTTTGATTTGAAAATTTCCAAAGAGAACCTTAGAGATATATTTTGCCTCTCTCTCAGTGTGGAAAAATATGTACCTTGCTGTTGTGTTGTTTTAAAGTACTATTTTGAAGAGAATACCATTCTTGATCTAGCCACATATTTTCTTCCAACTGAGATGGGTGTTAGTGCAAGATCTAAGAGAACTCTTCCTTCCTTTGTGGGAATTTTAATCAATGCTCCTCCTTAAGCTTCCTGCTTAATAGGGATAAATAGGTCTATTGGGGACTCGATCTTATACTTTTGATTTCAAGCTCTGTCGGTGGTCCAGAAAGCAAAGGGTTTTCCCTAGTTTTCTATTTCTGACTAGTCAAATTCCTTCTTTGTGTGTAAATCTCCAGTTTGTCAGGTACTGAGTGACTCACCGGTTACTTTCTCAGGAAGGAGAGCAACATGAGAGAACTGGGACTGTCTGTGGTGGGTGGTAATGACAGCCGTCATGTGCCATGGGAGGCAGGATGTTTCAGTGTGGGGAAATCATATGTAGAGATTTGTAACATGTTTTAACAGTGCTGCAAAAGTAAACCACATGATTTTAAACAAGTTACATTTGTAGATGATACTGGAAAGATCTCTGTGGAACTGTTGAATAAAAAAAGCCATTACAAAAGTTTTAATGAGATCATCTGGACAAACAGACCAGGACTTTGAACATGAGAGTTGTGTTTAAGAACAGTTTCATCAGGCAATGCTTCTTGATAGATCATGGAAATTGGGAGGTAGAGGGTAAATTGGTCCCGTCCTGTCCCATGTGGCATTGGTTGTGTTAGTTGTTTCATGGATTCAGGAGATGTTGGATAATTTTTTCCCTAAAACTATAGGTCTCGTGAATTTTTAAAAAAGGATTAAAGTTGCAAGTAAGAGGAAATTGATAAACCAAACATTATGGTAGGAAAGATTCCAGAGAAAGCCGTCTAGGGATGGGCATAGATTTTATATTTGGAAATTCACAGTTTGGGAGTCAGGGAGCTTGAGAGAGGACTGCTGGAGACACTAGGCAGAGATAGAAAGGGGAATGGTGCTCCTTGGGTAATACTCAGAGGACCACCAATTTCACTGGATAATACATTTGCCTTCTCATACTTCTGCCGTAGGAAAACTGTGCTTATAGGGCCACAAGCAAGTGGAAAGGAAAAAGACATCAGTTTATGTGAAAGAAAGTAGACAAGTAGCCCTTCCAGGCTGTGGAGTAAGGAGGTGCTATTCCTTCGTAAAACTTTTTGGTGAACTTTCAGCTTATTAGTAAAATACAGAGAGCAATACTGGACCCTTGTTCAGTGCAAGAAGTAAGCAGAGGGGGAAGTGTGCAGAGAGGCGGGAGGCTTGGTGGGGTTGGAGTGGTCGGCAGGATGAAAGTTTGTATGGGCCATGGAGTTTCAGGTACTGAGCAGGTGTGTGGTGTGACACACAAGTGTGTGCCCTGCAGATTCTCAGATGTCAGTATGAGGAGGGTGAATACAGTTACTAGGACTCAAAATAGAAAGACACACTTGTCTAATGACTTCAGTAATCGAACAATCTTCAATGTTTATGCATGACTTGCCAACTCAATAGTTACTCTAGCTTTTATCTACTCCATGTTAGTATTTGTGTGTGGTAAGACACACCGGTATTTCAGGTAGTGCCAGGACTGCTGGGAAAAGGGTGGAGGAAGGATCTTGTTGATCTGATAGTATTCCGGGAAACTATTTGTCAGGAGAAACTCATGTAAAAATGTAGATGGGAGAGCTGCAACATTGCAAACATGCTGACCTTGAATGCAAATGAGGCTACGTCACCAGTAACAGCGTGACAGCTTGGCAAGGCAGAGTTCTCCTCTGTGAAAGGAGAGGGGCTATCCTCCCAACGCCTGTGACTGCCAAGACCAAAGGATAGAATAATATGACTGTGGGTACTGGATCTTCTAAGTCTTTTAAAATTTCTGAATCTGTGCCCATTACACCTCGTTCCCCCTACTTATCTACCACCTCTCTGTCACTAACCAGACAATGCTGAGTTATTTAGGTGGGATTGTGGGGTCCTGGGCTAAATCACCATATGCAGAAATGGTTCCCAGTGGGTGATGGGAGCTGTGAGGAGGTGTGCTCAATGGGCTTCATGTGGCAAGACCTTTGAAGAGAAGGAAAACATGAGTGGACATTGGTTGGTGACTTGTGGGGTCCTGGTACAGGTTAACTTTAATTCAAAGCAATTTTCTATTGAAGCCATGACTTGACAGCCCTTTTTCCTTTATTTCTCTCTCAAGCCTTTCTTCCATTTGTCCTTCTTCCTCTCCCCTCCCCTTCCCCCTTCTTCTTTTTCTTCTCCTCCATTTTCTTCTTCATCTCTTTCTTCAATAACTGAATAGTGTCCTGAGTTAATTTCTAGAAATGTGGTCCATTGTTTCTACCCATCCTTTTTATTATATATAACTTCTTTCTTATTCATCTTTCTTTCATTGTTGTAGGCTTCTTTTGTGTCCTTAAAGTTTGCTTTTGTGTAGTGTACTACAGACATGTACAAAAATAAAGAATGAAGAAAGAGGAGTGAAAAGGGATGAGAGAAGGAACTGAAATGTGTTGTGTGCAGGTACCGACTCCCCACAAGGAATGTAAACATTATGTGCTGCAAACACATACTAATAAAAAAGTATTCTGGGTTATAAAATTAATAATTTATTGAAGTTACATATTAAATGTAGCTTTTTTAAACAGTTCAAATAATGAATATTATTAATTAAATTAAAATTGTAGAAATTTGAAAAACTTCAGGCTGTTTCCCTACCCTTCTGTTCACTGGTGGCATTAAATTGAGGAAGTTGCAGTGGCTGACTGACCTTGCAGATGCAGCTGCTGGTGGCATGGCTTGCAGCTGTGCTCACTTTTGGCCTTGCTCACGCCTCCCTCCCATCTCCTGGTCCAGCAGCCTGTGGCTGAATCAGTCTGTCGTTTAGAGACTCTGCCTTGCGGTACTCATGGTCACTTAGATCATCTCTGTTGCTCTCCTTGGGGTTGTGAATAATATTGTCCATTAAATATCGTTTACTAAATAACATTTTCCATTATTTTAAAATTGTGTAAAAAAGTGATTGTTTTTTGAAAAATACAGGTGATAGATAACTAAAGTATTTCATAAGGTGATATGTAAGATAAGTTAAATAAGGAGGGATTGAACTAACTAAGTTAATGGTATCTAAGTCTGTTCTGTAACAGAATACCATAGTTTGCATAATTTATAAGTAACAAAAATTAATCTGGATCATAGTTTTGGAGGCTGGAGATTCCAAGATTGAAGGACTGGACCTGGTCAGACCTTTCTTGCTGCATTATAACATGGCAGAGGACATATATGGTGAGAGAGCATTTTTTTTTTATATAGCAAATCCAGTCTTGCAATAATGGACCAATACTTACTGTAAAGATATTATTCTGCTGTCAAAGGCAGAGCCCTTATGACTTGCTAATTACTTAAAGTTCTCATTTCTGAATATTGCTGTGCTGGGGATTAAGCTTTGAACACATGGACATTGAGGAATACATTCAAACCATAGCAGTGAGATTAGAAAATTTCCTTTTAATATTGACATTATTAGCAATGTTATACAAAATGGTATTGGTACTATTTAGTGAGGGGTGATGAACATAGAAATATTTTAGATGATGCAATAGGCAGTGAGATAAAGTGGGGTATTTAAAGTTATTTCCTGTCACAAAGGTAATGAAATTTTCTTCTTCCCAGAACTTACAGGACTGTTGTAGAGTGTATGGAAGACAACAACACTTAGGGACCCCGAACCATTTATTTATTCAATGAACATTTCTTCAGCACCTACTGTGTTCCAGGTCATGGTCCATGTCTTATGTGTCAGATGGTGAAGTTGTAGCCCTACTGTGCAAATAGCTTGCAAGTTCAAGGGAGAAGCAATAAATGGAAACACTGCCTATTGAAGTTGGAAATAATACAAAAACTTCAGCGTGTTTCCTGGGACTTTTAGCTGAGTTCCTGTGCTAGTAGTGGAAGGATCTAGAAAGATTTTACTTTGAGAATTTTTTTTGTTGAGAATTGTGCTGACATTAACCAGACAAAAATATGAAGAAAATAGAATACTATAAGTGTAAAAATCCATTGAAGAGAAGAAAATTAGTATATGAGAAAATATAAGGAATTTGATATTTTAGAAGCACCCAGTTGAAGGCATAGGGCAATAAAGAATGAAAGCAGAGAGGACGGAAGGGCTATGTAATAGACCTGGGGCTGATCCTTATAAGTTAATGCTTATTTTAACATGTTATGCTGTAGTTAGATTTGACTTTTTATTGGATCACGATGATGGCACTGTGGAAATAAATCTGAACCAAACAAGACCAGGCAAGAAAGATATATTAAGAAATGAGGCCTTGAGCTAGGGAGCCAGGTAGTAAGAAGAAGTAAATAGATTCCAGAAATATTTAATTGTCAGATTGGAATGTTGAAGTGCTTGATTGGATAAAGAGTATGAAATAGAGGGAAAAGATAATTCAAGTAACTGAGTGTTTACTAGTATGCAAGATAGAGAATACAAAAGGTTTAAATGATTGGTGGAAAAAATAATAATTTTTTATACTTGGAGAATATATGGGTAGAGATGTCCAGAGGCAAGAGTATTTTTAATTTTGAAGTGAGTTCTTGATTGCAAATATACAGGTTAAGAGTAGATTTGTGGCTACTGAAACAACAGGTACCTTTGAAAGTATGCCTGGAAAATTCATAAACTAGTAAGATCTATGAGCCTGGGATGAGGGACTCCATTTGTATTTGGAGGACAAATTTCAAAACAAGGGGGAAAAGCAAGGCACAGTAGGAGTGGGAGTATGAGAATCAGTTGAGAGGATGTCTAGGACACCAATAGGTAGTTAAAAGAAAGTTGGTGTGATTGATGTAAAATGCAGAAGAGAAACTGAAGAAGATACAAACTGAGACATGCTCAGTTTACCTTACAGAACATGACTGTAGACCTTAAACTGATTTCAACAGAATGGTGGGCTAAAAGCAGATTGTTGTGAGAGATGTAAAAGGTACGTGGATGAGAAGAGGTACTGATTGTGGACATGTTTCCATGAGGTGTGGCTTAGAAGCAGTGAGAAACACCGAAGTGTGACCATTCTAGTTCCCAGGGCTAAGAGTTAGGTTTTATAATGGGATGGTCTTAGTTTGCTCACAGCAGGCCATCAAAGCAGGGTAAGTTGAATAAGCAGTGAATGGCTAAGGGAGCAAGGCTCTAGGGTGGGGAAAAGAGATGGGGCCATTGGTACCAGTGGATACATGAGCCCTGTGGGAGTGTGTTAGGGGTTTGGGCACAATTACTGAGTCTAACAGTGTTAAATGTTACAATGGAAAACAGCAGATTTTCCTTTAACTCTCCCTGTTCCTCTTCCACTCCTTAGTGATATCTGAAGACATTTTTTTGTAAGTTATAATTTCTTGTTTCATCAAAATACTATTCCTTACTTCTATGAAAATTGTGTTTGTTTTCCTAATCCCATCTCCTTTCTTGTTCTTGACATTTTCATAGGTATATTTTTAGTTCTCTTTTTGTTTGCCCTTATATACTTAAATATTAAAGACTGTATCTTGCATGATATTTAGTTTCCTTGATTTCCTATTAAATGTTAGAAGGATATTAGAGCTTTTGCTCTCTCTGTCCTCCCCCAAAGTGTGGCTTCTGGACTGCATGTGTATCCAAATCATACATGATTTATGCATACATGGATTTAAGATTTGAACATCAATGAAGACAATTACATTATTGAGGACTATAGCAGAGTTTTTGATCTCCTGACCCTAGGCCAGCCTTCTGGAGTTTATTCCATGTTTCTGCTACTTAATAATCATGCATCTTTGGGTAATTTACTTAATACCTCTGTGCTTCAGCTTCCTCATGTTTCTAGTTGAAATAACAATAATACTTATATCATCACTGTCTTTTAACATCTAACTGATAAGTACACGTAATGCATTTAAAATTGCATCATGCTAACAAAAAGCAGGGTAGCAGATATTTGTGAGTACATAAGCACTATTCATAGTGTAATCAAAACTATTATAACCTTTAAAATTATGAGTTTAGTGCTTTGACCCCAAAAAAGTTTCAGTATTAAAGTTTGGAGTCATATTTAACTTATGTTTTTCCTGTATTCTATATTTAGTTTCCTATTTCCAATTGTCTCCTCTTCTTTTTCTCTGCTTCTACTACTTTACCTCTTTCCTTTGAGACATTAACACATGTTCTTACTGCATCAAGTGGAGTCTGGTCAATGGCAAATGTCACAAACCAGGGCTTGATTTCAGAGGGCCCATATCTGTCATGTTGAAGAACAATATCTATGCAGGCATTTTTTTCTTCCAGATGGTTGGTGTCATTTACCAGCCTTCCACTCAGTGCATCTTAAAATTAATCAGCCTCTCCTGCTTTCTATCTTGTGCTAGATACTGTTTCTTCAGGAAAAGATTCCTCTGGAGTGTTCCAAAAATATGTTACTGTAGAGTTTTTATTTTATTTCAAAGAGAATAAAAAATAACAAAATAACAACATAGACAAAAACAAAACAACACTAAAAGTGTAAAAATAATATAGGGTTTCAAAACAAAGTGACAGGAATTAACAGTGGTTGTGTAGGGGATGGCAACTGTTAGCATATCATTCTTAAATTAGAGTAGTCTTAGTCTTAGTCTGAAGTACAAGCCTCAAATGTATCTCAAGAAACATCCCTGAGGGGTTAACTTTGTCCTGGGACTTTTCCTTAAGGACAGAGAACACCTGGGCCTAGATAACCATCCATGACCTTGCCTGGGTTGTTTCATCCCTTCCTTGGCCCTAGATAAACATTGCAACCATAAAGGAAATGTATGGTTATGTAAAGGGGGACATATAGAAGAGAATGTGGAAAGTATATATCATTGTGGTTGGGCTCATGACCGCAGCCTGACCCGGTCACATGGGACAAGGCAAACAATGTATGGTCACCTGTGTCAAGGGCTGCAACATTCCAGTCTGTAACCATAGAAACCAAAGGTGTATTTAAAGTTGAAAGCAAAGACAGGCTTGCTAATCAGGGCTGTGCGGTGACCGGTCTAAATTCAATAAACTCTGTTTTTCCCTAAAATTGAATCCTTCAGTCTTTTGTGGAAATCAGCCCATCTGCTGCTACAGTTGTTATTAGATATTGTTATCTTCAACGAAGTTACTCTACAGCTTGTTTGATCTGTAGTCATCACAAACTGTTGTTATCCTAGGCTTCTGTTCTCTTAATTACTTTCAATTAGTATATCCACAGATCTTGCATTTCAAGTCTTTCTCTTTTTAATTTTTGCCTTTATTTTATTGGAAATAAAGATGAAAAAGCAACATTAAAAAAGGTGAACTTGGATCTTTGTATTTCTGGAAATGCATTTATGTTTGATTCATATTTGATTGACTAGTTAGGGTATATGTGAAATTATAAGTTAAACACTTTCTTTTTGGCCTTTTGAAAGCATACAGAATTTGTCCTTGGTCCTCTTGCAAACAGATTTGCTAACATTATTTTTTTTGACCCATGTGTATTTAACCTTTAATATTTCATAAATGATTCCCATCCCCAACCTTCCTCGCTCAGGGGCTGTATCAAGGAAAGTATTTGGTAATTATGTTCTACTATTCTAGGCTCCTTTTTATTCACTCTTCCTGTTACTGCCTTTATGCTAATTTTTCCTTTGAGGCAGAATAATAGAATCTTTAATACATTGGATTTCAATGGGGACAATAAAAAAATCTCACCATGGACCTTTTCAGGCAACTTGTCTCTTTGCCCCAGGAAGCTTCTTTGACTTTGAGCCCTGGCTTGGCGTTCCACTGGCTTGTCATTCATATTGTACTAGAGTTGATTTTACCCTATGTTCAGATCAGGTTTTCAGCCATGACCTAGTTCATTTACAGGTATCCACATTACCCTTTCCCTGCTCAGTATTCACTCTGTGGAAAGGAGACTCATATCACAGGATGTTGAAGCTTAAGTTCTGAGAGGGAAGCACATCCCTTGACATAGATGACACAGAAGGCGGGGATTAGAGTCATTGACTTGCTAGATTTGTAAGGTAGACAGGAAAACAGAGTAAGACGCTGGACCTAGATGGTACAGAAGGAAATAGAACCTTCTTCAACAAGTTAAATCTCAGTGAAATCTGAAATCCAGAGTCAAATCTGCATGTGACTTAGAACCATCTCATGAAATACCTTAATTGCACAGATGAAGAATGCCACTCCCAAATAGTTAACAGTTTTATCCAAAATCATGTGATTGGTGAAAATCTGGGGCAAAGATTTGGGCATAGTTACACTGTATCAAATTCTCTTCACTCTTAATGAAAAAGCTAAGGGTGTTCTTCTCACTGTTCCAGAAAACAGCAATTTCTTAATAATTACCATTTAATTTAAAAATACAATAGAAAATAATCTGATGTACTAGATTTGTAAGACGTGGCTCCCAGACATAGCTTAGTCCAATACTGAGCTTTACCACTTCCTGGGCTCCACTTTCCTGATTACTAAAATGAAACAGTGTTGTTCTCCATGATCTCCAAGTTTCTGTTAATTTTTTCTTACTTTTAATATAAATTGTTTATTTTAACTTGTGCAGCTGGAACCAAAGAAGCACTTTGGAGAATTTTGCTTTCTTCATCTAAGTCTATATTGTATCTAGTTTGTTACTACATGAAGAATGATCCAGCAAATATCCCCTTGAATTGTCTGGTCTATATATGTCATTATTTTTATTTTTTTTTTTCCTGTGGCACTGGGAATTGATCTCAGGGCCTTGTGCTTGTCAGGCAGGGGATTATATCATTGAGCTACATCCTGACCCCCTCTGTCATTATTAATTGTTGTTACCTATTATGTACATTGAAATATGTATTTTATTTATAATTTTTATTTCTTGAATTTAACTATTCATATAAATGCCAAGTCTAATAAGAGAAATTCCTACATATTAACACACTGATTTTTAAAAATTACTTTACTGAGGTGTAATTGCTATACAAAGAGCTACATATGATTAAAGCATACAATTAGATAAGTTTGAAATACACACTTGGAAAACATTAGGAAAGAAATTAACAAAATTGAGTTAGTTTTTAGAAATAGGATACAGTTGACAAACATAGCTAAACTAGCAAAAAGAAAAAATAATATAATTTAATAAAATCACAAATGAAAGAAAACATTGGACTTGAAGCTAAGCAATTTTTAAAATTTCTAAAATAAACTCTATGCCAGTAAATTGGACAACCTAGAGAAAAGCATCTGTAGCTACAGAAATGCAGCCTATCAAGGATGAGCCATGGAGAAATAGAAAAATATGGTACCAACAATAAGAAGATTAAACATTTTTTCACCAAATAACACTGCAGACCCACATGGATATAACAAGGAATTCTACCAAATATTTTTTAAAAAAGAACACCACTCCTTAAATTCTCCCCCCGAATTAAACAAGAGGTTATTTCCAAACTCAGGACTATCACCTTGCTACCAAAGAAAAAGATACCATAAAAAATTGTGTTATTTTACCATAGTGAAAATAGATACAAAAATGCTCAACAAAATTCTAGCAAACCAAATTCAACACACAATAAAACAATCATACATCATGACCAGGTGAGATTTATCCATGGAATATAAAGATGATTCAACATAGGCAAACTTATAACTGTTACACACCACTTTAACAGAATAAAGGATACAAACCATATAATGTTATCAACAGATGTAGAATAAGCTTTTGCCAATTCTACACCTTTCATAGTTAAGACACTCAAAAAATTAGGCATAGAAAGATTATTTTTCAACATCAAAAGCCATATATGACAAGCTCACAGCTAGTATCATAGGCAGTGGTAGGATCTGGAAGCTTTTTCCTCTAAGATTAAGGGCAAGACAGATGTCAGTTTTTATCATCTCTGTTTATTTCTATTAGTTTTAGATTCTGTAGTCTCTAAAATTTAAAGATATACTATTTAGCTATTTAGTTGTAGCATTCCTTCATTTACTATCATTTTATGTAGAAACTTATT
Source organism: Chinchilla lanigera (assembly GCF_000276665.1). Lineage (NCBI taxonomy): Eukaryota > Metazoa > Chordata > Mammalia > Rodentia > Chinchillidae > Chinchilla > Chinchilla lanigera. The sequence goes on from NW_004955592.1 coordinate 279,288, forward strand.
GGGAGCATAAATAAATAAACAAAATATAAACATTAAAAACAAAATGACATCTGTTAAATACAATTATTTCTTTATTCTCCTCTTCTTTCCATTTCTTTCTCTTCCTCTCTATATCTTTCTTCATTTCTCTCATCTCCACAAAGTAGTTCTGTCTGTTCTTCCTCAAATGTCTTTAGGTCAACCAAGAACTGTAGGGCCAGGCCATTTAGTTTTCTGTTTTCTGAACTTCAAGAACTGTCTCACTGGGCTTGTTATTTAAATAATCTTACTTGCACAAAAATATATTTGTCAAAGTTATGCATTTAATTAAGACAAAGAACCTGAATTAAACTCAGGGACTGTGTTTATCCCATGCCAATGTGCTAACTTAATATTTACTCAGAAATGTCTAGTTAAACATGCAAATATATTTGCATATTTAAATGTTTTAAATACTTTTATGAGTTTAAATGTGTAAATATCTTCTCATTTGTTTAAGTATCTTTACATATTCAAATGTGCAAGTATTTTGAATACATAAGAAATACACATGATGCAAAAATTCAAAACAACAATGATCATGCAGTGAAGTTAGTCTCTCTTCCACTCTTGTCTGATTTGCACAGAATGACTTAAGTATCCAATATTTTAGAAAAATTGTTATCATCTTCCAGCAGTTATTTTCTGTTTATCTTAAGAAATAATGTTCCTTCTTTGTAAAAGTAAAAATCTCACTAAGCATTCTTAAGAAAATCTGATTCCCTTCACTTTATTAATTGTGTCTAATTCGAATGATTTATTGCTAAAAATTTGAAATCCATTACAAATTCCTGGCACATTGAAGAGGAAGTCTAAAATTTCACTGACAGAGTTGTTTTAAATCATATGCTCCTTAGAGTGTTCCTTGCTCCAGTGGTGACCTGGTCTGCATTTCAACATGAAAAGGAGTACCTTGCCCAGCCCAAGAGCATCCCTATATCTCCTGGCATCCCTGAGAGATGTCAGTTCCCTAAGTAACTCAAAGGATCAAAGTGTTGAATTCCTCACTGCTGGGGAGGAATAATAGACCTCATGTTCTTTTTCTGAGATTTGAAAAATCAGTAGCAGGGTTCAGCCTAAGGAAGTTCCTGCCTCTTCAAATGCCCACATCAGGCCATTAATCATTTACTCTCCACCACACCTGCTTGAACCACTGCAGGTGCTGCTCAGCATTCTGAGGAAAGTACAAAGTTTGAGGTTCTCCCTGAGGCTGAGGGAGGGGCCTTCTCAGGGACAGGCTGCAGATTTATAGGTTCTGCTGGGCTCATTCTTAATAGGAGCGGCCTAATTACAAGAAAGACGATAGAAGGGCAAGGATTTATTCTGAACAATTATATCCTTTAGGACCTTTGTTGACATCTTTAAGATCATTGATTAGTTTTGGCTTATTATTAGTTATTCAACATTTTCAAGCTTCCCGTTTTTTTCTGGTATTTTTTGTTTATTTGTTTTGGTACTGCGCTACATCCCAAGCCTTTTTATTTTTTTTTTGAGACTGAGACTCACTAAGTTACTAAGTTTCCCAGGCTTGGGTTCAAACTTGACATCCTCCAGCCTCAGCCTCTCATTCACCTGGATTACAGGCATGGGTAACTACGCCCAGCTTTGAAGCTCATATTTGAAGCTCACATTTCTTAAAGACTTGATGACGTTATGTTAAGCACTTTGTTGAGATTTTCTGGGATATTTTTGAGGTAGATATAATTCTGATTTTTAAGTTACAAGTGTTAAAACTGACCTATAAGGAGGCTAGAAAATATTTAACATTACATAGCGGAGGTGCCAGAAAATGTTTGCATAGCCAGTGTACCAAAGATTTCCCCAGTTTGGGATCATGAATAGTACCTTGTTGCTGTGGTTGCTTAGGTTCAGTAGATTATGTTATTGTAAGGTTAGTGTATTTCTATAAATTATGCTAAGAAATTATCCAAAGATTCTAAGCCAGCCATGTTTTCTTTATTTTGGTGAAAGTATCCATGTATCTAGTGGTGGGATAAGTAGCTTGCTGAGTTTTACTTCTCCAGTTTGCGAAGAAGGCTGAAAGCCCTCTGACTATCATTTCCAAACAGAGGGGCTGTTAAGGAGTCCACTGGATCCCCTCAGGTAGGAGAGAGAAGCCTTCAGCATTTTGGGAGTGCAATTGGAGAAGCTTCTAAATGACTGCAGCACAAATACTGAGCCATTTTTGAAGAAAAGGGAAAAAGTGAATTTGAGTTCCTAATAGGTTGCAAGTCACTCATGGTCAGGAGTGTGGAGAAGGACATTCTTTAGTTAAGCCCCAGGGACAACACTAGATGCTTTGCTGAGATATGCCCGAAGGAATGATAACATGATGGCTAACTAGTCAAGTCTCATTTGTATGATAATTGAGCTGTACTGTCTTTGCTAAAACAGTTGATATCCTCCCATTTCCCTGCTGCCTCCTTTGTTCTTTCTCAATAAAAGGTTACTGAAAATGGTAATTGGGGGGCTGGGGATTTAGCTCAGCGCCACAGCGCCTGCCTGGCAAGTGCAAGGTCATGAGTTCGATTCCCAGTATGCGGGGGCGGGGGCGGGGCGAGGCGGGAGAAAATGGTAATGGGGCTTCAGTCCTAGAGGCTGCAAGCCCCCTAATCCCAGGATTTTGCCTCTCATTTTTCTTTTTTCTTTTACTTTTCTACTCATCCACGGGTACCTCGTTCTCAGGACCTGTTCACCCTGGACACAAATGAAATCAACTTCTGACACACAAGAGCCATAGAAAGTTCATTGTGTAAACCCGCAAATGAGGAGCTTAGGGAGGGCGCCAGCATGTAATGCTCATGACCTGGAAAATGCAGGGATGAGGGATGGGAGGGCTGGAGAGATGATGTTGCCCTGTTTAAGCCATTCATGGGTCTGGAGGAAGCACACCAAGGATGTGACTGTCAGCATCTGGGAAACTGAGATTTGAATTCTTGTCTCAGTTCAAGTCAGTGAGCTGTCAAGAAAAAGCTAGAGACCAACAGGTAAAGGGGAAATTATTTGTAAAGGAAATTCATACCTCATGTTTAAGGTGTGGCCAGGATATAGGTCACTGCTGTTAAAGAGAGCAAAGCTCTTGCTGCACAAGTGACATCACATGAGGTAGTATTTTCACACGAAGAACTCTTGGAGAGTTGCAGGATAAGGGTGCATCAGCACCCTGAGCATGGAGAAAGTATCTTAGTTTCTAGAGTACTTGGTATATTCTGCCATTGTCATCTAACCCCTAGCAAGGGAATTCTGAAGTCAGGTCTCACATAAATCACTACAAAGTTACCCTGGGGAGGAAGATAGCAGATGAGGAAGTTTTTATGAGGCCAGAGTGAGTGTGGAAAGACATTTCTGGGATTGCACATAGATAGTATTTTTGTTTGGGAAATAAACTTGTTATCTCAGTGCTATGTAACTCCCCCTGTGTGTGGCTGCCTGTGCTTTAAATAAGTCAATCACACCATGATGCTATCTTCAAGCCACTGAGTTGTAGATCTTCTTGGGACAGTCAGGTAAACAAAACCTAGAGGTCTTTCTAGGCATTTGGATTTGTTAGCATTTTATCTGAGGGCAGAAATGTCTATTGCTTGGTAAACAATTAATGCTCATGGATAGACAAAAGAAGGCCCTGCGGTTTAGGAAGGTTAAATTTTAGCTGGTATTTGGCAGATTACTTATAAACTGGTGATGAAAATGGAATCAGAGATACAATCATAAGTAGAGGTTATTTCAAATGTGTCCCGTCCGAGTGTGAACTCCTTGAGCTTGGACTTGAGCTTTCACAGTGCTCCTCAAAGGCTATGGCTCAGGACCACGTGCAGCTCAGCTGAACAGGGAACCACGGCCCGATGGATCATTTTGTTCAGAGAACTGTTTTTGACATTGGCTGGAATTTCAACGTTTTCTTCTCTACATGGTATTTCTTTTTGGAATACATCTGTTTTTTGTTTTTTTGTTTTTTTTTTTTGCAGTACCAGGAATCAAACTCAGGACCTTGCACTTGCTCTGCAGGCCCTTGTGCCACTAAGCTATATCCCTGGCCCACAATACATCTGTTCTTGCCTCATGGGAAATTTTATCTTTAAGAGATTAGTCAAAGAGGACTGAAGAGCTGAGGGTAAGAGGTCCTAAAACAAACGGAGGAAGAAGCTCCACAAAATCACAGACAGTTAGAGATTAATGTAGTTCCCTGAAGAGCAGAGAACTGACGGCTTACCTAATGGTTCCACCAACAAGACTATCTCTGAGGAACATGGTGTTTCTCTTTTCCATTCTGTGAGATGTTGCAGTGATTTCTCACCATGAAGAGCAGTGCAGACAGCCTTGCAGTCATCTCATGTGCTCATACTTAAGAGTCAGAGTTTTGCTTTCCATCACAGCACACTGAGCCCCGTTCTCCCCCAGTGTGTGTGCCATCTCCTCCGAGAGGCCCAGAGCTTTGCCCACTTCCCAAATGCCCTGATTCACATCCATGTGCTTCTTGCTCACCTGTTTGAAGCCCACCTCCACCATTCCAGCAGAAGTGTCCACCTAAGAGCAAGTAACAGCACTAGCATGCATCAGGACCTTGAAAGAATACCCGGTGCTCTTCCTAGTCTAAAAATTCCAGCCTCCTCTCTTCGGCCGTGGTGACAGTCTGCATCATCCTCATCTCACTGCTGAGTTCATGGCAATAGAGGAAACACTTCATTCCCACAGTGTGTGCATGTTTATGTGTGTGATAAAAAGTGATAATCTTAGATAACATATCATTGCATTAAAAGGTGTCTACATGATGGACCACTAGGGAAACATTTTTAATGAGAAAATGGGCCATAACCATGGCTTTAAAGATGCAAGGAAAACAGGCTGGATCTTATGGCTGAGGAAATAAAGAAGGCCAAGGGAAATTTCACAGTTTTGTAGTATCTGAGTTTTGGCAACAGAGAGCCAAATATAAGTTTTGAGATCTTTCAAGCATTCGAAATAATTCTTTCACTGTTATTTGTGAGGAAAAGAAAAGTAAACAATGGTTTGCCTTAATCTCAAAGCTACTGAGTGAGACAATAAAGTGGAAATTTCTATCTTTAGATTTATTCACAAGCACATTTCCACTTTACCATAACGCTTCATTACATATTACATAGGTAGAAGACATGGCACAACTGGTTACCTTATGGTGCACAAATAATGATATTGACAGCAACAATTAGTATATTTATGAATAAAATATTAATAAGTAAAGTGTGATAGTAACAACAGTGATTAAGTTAGAAGCAGCATTTAGAACACATTTGAAAAATTTTATGTCATGTGCATTGCTCTTATTTAAACAAAAATAGAAATTAGTGGAATCACAGGGTAGAAGCCAGTAAATTGAACACTCCAGAGATGATAAGAGAAAATAAGGTAAGGAAGTTTGAACATTCCTACAATACCCGTACACTTTTCAGAAATGATTGTAAGGTCTATTCAGCAGCATTCAATAAGAATAAACATTTTAGTTTTTCTTTGTGAGTTTTGAGTTAAAAATTGCAACATTGTTTCAAATAAAAGAATAAAAATATGGATACTGCCCTGGTAGAATATGGTTTTCACATCCTAATGAATGCCAGCAGAAAATGGATGTTTCCCATGTTACAACTGCTACAAGGCCACAGAACCTTTGTGTTTGCACAACAGCTCAGCCCTTGAGCACTGGATCCTGACTGGGGTTCAAATGTAGCAGTTCTGCTGTTCTTTGTGGAGTCCCTGATTTCTCTGCCATCCATATTAAAAGAAATCAGTTAATGTGAACAAGCAGCCTGAAGGAAATTGAGTTTTAAGTGCCACCAAGAGAGTGAGATGTACATGAGTATGTTGCTAAGTCTCTGAGAAATCAAGCTTGTGCTATTCCAGAATACAAAGCCAGATGTAAGCTAGTACAACAAAGCATGTGCGCAGACTTCTAATGCAGATGTGTTAAGGGAATGATAGGCCCAATCAAGGGATGAGCAGCTTGGTCCCCAGTTAATGAAATGCCCTCAAATCTTTAGTACTCACAAGGAAATGGAACTTAGTCAAGAGAGACCCTAAAATGAGACCGTGAGCTCTTGCTCCAGTAGGGTGAATCCAACATCCAAAATAAGATATTTTGGATATTTGAGATGTATTGAATTTGGTTTGGAAATGAGGAGCCCAGCCCAATCATAGTCCTTTTCACCTCCTCAAGATGGAGCCACTGCCCATTTAAAGGGGCTCTCGCCGCGTTATCAATACCCTCTTCACTCTGAGTTCCCATCAGCTTTGGAGAAGTAGGAGAATCTCACTGGGGCAGGAGTTCTTTATATTCAGGGACCCTCTGATGAGGTTTAGAATTTATTTATAAGCAGAAATAACTATTCATAATGCAAGGTCCACTTGTACCTGTGAAAGTATGAAACTCAAATGTTCATAAGTCAGGGACTCACTACCTTATATTTCAGCAACGGCCAGTGCATATAAACGTGCACTTTGATTTAATATACTTGTTTTATGTACTCTCTATATTTTCTATATATCTGCCTCTAATTTACTTTTAATAATTGGCTAATGTGCCGGTAGCTGCACTGTTTAAAATTTTTTTGAGGGGCTGGGGATTTAGCTCAGCGGCAAAAGCGCCTGCCTGGCATGCGCAAGGTCGTGAGTTCGGTTCCTGGTACCAGAGAAAAACCAAAAAAATAAAAAATAAAATAAAAAATAAAAATTTTTTGAGCTCTTATCAATTTCCTTTTTTATTTTTATTTTTGCCCTTACAGACTTCTGGCTCTGTTAGAACCTTCACAGAAAAACTGGTTATAAGATACACAGGGGTTACCAAACTAACATAAAGTATTTGAGGGTAAAAACTGCTAGGCTCAAAGCTTACATAAAGCTTGCAAATAAGAACCTTAGATCTGGTATCATAAAGGTTATGTAATTTAGATTAATAGGTATGTTTATGTGTGTTATCTTTCAGGTATATGTTTTCCTCTGAAAGTTCTATTTAAATTAAGAGGATCCTTAAGTGGACACTCGTGAAATTAGACTAAATGTTTTTGTTCACATAGTTTAACAATGACCAGATTTAAAATTGATTGTTAAGGTAGGAGTAAATGTGTTTTACTGTTGGTAGCATGTTTTAACTAGGTTGCTAGTCAGTCAAAATAATATTTTATCTTTATTAAAAACTTTAAAAACATACAGTGCCAATTGTTTTCTGTGTACAATAAGTTAAGATAGCTTGCTTAACTAAAAAATAGTAATGTATGAAGCTTAAAATATTAACTATGTTATGCTTTGGTTCTCATGAGTAAGCTAAAATAATTAAAATGAGTAAACAAATAAATGTAAATGGGATAAATGCTTATAAATATTCCTAACAACATCTAAATAATCAGTTGCTAGAGATAAAGTATTGGTTTCTTAAAGCTTACAAGAAAATAATACGTTTTGGTCTATTAAATATTTTTCATATATTTGTATACATACATATATCAGCTTAAGATTGCCTTCTAAGGTTCACTAAAAGCCACAGTCCTAATATATAATTTTGTATTAAATTAATATTTAAAATATTATATAATTGTGTGTGAGGGTGCTGGGGATTTAGCTCAGCAGCACAGCGCCTTCCTGGCAAGCGCAAGGTCGTGAGTTTGATTCCTGGTACCGGAAAAAAAATAAAACAAAAAAACAAAAATTGTGTGGGTGGGGCACTGGGCCTGAAGAACTACTGGGCAAAACTCTGCTCTGTAACTGAAAAAATTTGCTTCAGTTTTCTCCATTCAAATTTCTTAGGTTTTTCTGAGTCTTATTGTACCCATTCTCAAATCATTATTATATACAAATATATTGGCTATAATTAAAAAGTTAAAGAGTTTCATATGTCTAAAGCAATAAAAGTCTCCTTAAAGTATTAAAATGGTGTTGGTTAAATTCACAAAAATTTGATTTTGTGTATTATTTAGATAACTTTTTGTTGTTGTTGTTAGGTTTTTGATTATTTTAAAAACTGAGTTTTGAAAGTTAGAGTTTGTTTAAATGTTTACTTGTTTCAAATCATTTTAGTAATAAGTTTATAACTGTTTCTTTTTGTTTGTTTGTCTTGGAGGTTAAGATTAGGAAGAATTTACTGAGAGAAAGAAGGCATAAGTCTGAGAGGAACTGAAGGAGGCTTGGAAAGCAGTTGCCCACAAACCCTGGTTCTGTTTAAATGAACAACTATTATCTTAGATTAGAGCACACCATAAATATCTGAGATTAGAGATGTGTGTATATCTGAAGACAAAATATGCTCTGAGTCTGAACTTTGTCTAATATTAAGAAGCTTATAGAATTACGATTACATAACTTTCATACACACAAGATAGGGCTGGGGATTTAGCTCAGCAGCACAGCACCTGCCTGGCAAGCGTGATGTCGTGAGTTTGATTCCCAGTACAAGAAAAAAACAAAAACATACATACAAGATAGCCAATGTGTTTTCTTTTATGCAACATGCATTGTATCTAGACCTTAAACATATAAAAGGATCAAAATATTTGACATCTTTGCTCTTTGAATTTGATAGAGTTCAGTCCTACCATTTAAAACTTGATTTATCTGCTTTGTCTAAATAAGCATTTTGTTATTCTATAAATGAAATATATTTGTATATTAAACAATAAGTCTATTTGTGGCCATTGATGCTGTTTCCTGAATTTGTAGGAGGTCTAAATGTGTCCTTCGATTCTTGCCAGTGCTGTTACATTGTGTAAATCTGTTACAGAAATCAAAATTTCACCTCAAGAGTAAAAATTAGTAAAAAAGTTATTATAAATACATTTTATATTGCTTGCATGCTAATTATTGCTAACTTCTTAGTGTATTAACTATTCGTATGTATCCCAACAGTACAAGCATTCTAAAATGCATAGTTTAGAAAGACATGTTACCGTGCATGGTGTCCTCAAATAAAATTGTTTATAATAGACATTTTTGATTCATATTCATGTGTTTTTAATTGTATTGTAACAGATGTGCCTAAACATTGTATAGACAGTGACACTCTCATGATTAAAGATTGGACATTAGTATCCTACAGAGTATATTTGTAAATAAATTCATTCTACTTAGAAAGACACAAAAGATTAGATGAGAACTTATTTACTTCATTTAATATTTTGTGATTGGATAAAGGTAACCTGCTATTAATAAGTTCTTTTGTATTAAAATGGGAATTTATGTTTTAAAAAATAATAGAAAATCTAATTGTTCTGATACAATAATATCATAACTGTTAGCCTAAAGTATTGTTTCCCTGTCTTATTTTTATTTTCCTTGTAGGACTTTATAACTGTGATCTGTTAAGATTCTGCAGGAAAATAAGCTCTACAAGGCAACCTAAACAGTATGTTGAGATGGGAGTCCGTCACTAACTGTCCAGATAAAATATGGTACTGACTTTTAATACTAATATTGATGAAGATTAATGAGATAAATAGTTGTTCCCTAGTTATACTTTATATTTAAAGCATCTAATATTCCAAAAAAGATTATAATATTTAAGATTTAAACCTACTTCTCCCACATCAAGACTGGTGCAGCTGACCCTCTGAGTGTTCAATACTGCAGCTTAGAGACCAAAGCTAAGGAAGGTAACTGGGCTAAGAGGACAGCCAAGTTTTTGTCTCTTGCCCTCCAGCATCAGTTAGGACCTAGGGCATAATGTTGGACACCAGAAGACAGGAGTCAACATTCATTGTCAAAAAGGAGGGTCACTAAAGAGGGGAATGTCTTCACGCTTTCAAAGAAGCATTATGAGCAAGGACCACGACCCATCCTGACAAATAACACAACTAGCATGGGAAAAACTAGGAGTCAAAAGCCTCCATGCATAGCTCCAAAACCCCTAAAGAACCTTAAATGACCTTGACAAATTTAGACACATAAAGTTTGATTGACACAGATCTTATTTTGACTTGGTCTTAAATGCCCAGCAAGAAAGTAAAGCCAAGAAATTAAAGTAATAGTGATCTTTTAAGTAATAGTAATATTAAACAGAAAGCTAGACTACTGGTAATCTCCTGCTGCACCTATAACATTTTAGCCTACAACCATAAGAAGTCATGACTCCCAGTCTCATTAGCTCCTCCTTCAGCTCTCTTAGTGTATTAACAATATTATTTTAATGTACTACCAAGTACCCATCAGGTAAAGATTTAACTTCTTGTATAGGCAATATAAATATATAAATGGCTTTACCAATTCACCATTAGAATACTAATGGCAATATAAATATTTTAGTTACTGTTTTGTTATCACTATGGTATGAACTTTCTGTTACCTACTTCAGAGTCTATATATTTGTATTATCTGGAGCCAGTCACTATCACAGTTCCTCAGATCTACAAAATAGAGGCCAGACCCAGGTTCTGAGACCTGTAATAAAAATTTTAATGACCCCATGGTCACAAAAAGGTAGATATCTTAAGTGTGTTCCTTGACCACTGTTATAATTAAAATAGGAAAACATTAAATTCCTTTGACAAATGTGGAAGAGCATACAGTATATGCCGTTAAACTCCACCTGTTGTACTCGAGTAAACACTCCAAAACAAATAAAGGTTAATGTTAAACATAAAAGGTTTATGCCAAAATTTACCATTTTGGAGCCCTTATTCATCAATAGTCTACATTTCATTTTTAATCTCTGGTTATAATATTAAGCTTGGGCATCAATAACTTGCTAATGTTCTGTCTTCTTTTCCAGACTTTCAAAGGATAATTGTTCATCTAATAATAAAACTCATCTTCCTTTATTTTAGAGCAATGTTGACCCTTATAATCGTTGAAAACAATCATGAATCCATGATTTTTCATTGAACATCTCAAATGACTGAATAATGCAAAATTGTTCATTACCTAATGAATAATATGTCATCACTCTTCATTACTTCATCAATGGCTTCCATGTCACCCAAAATATATTATTTGGCATAATATAATAGCAAATCTTTTTTTTTTTTTTGGTTTTTCTCCGGTACCGGGAACCGAACTCACGACCTTGTGCTTGCCAGGCAGGCGCTTTTGCCGCTGAGCTAAATCCCCAGCCCCATATAATAGCAAATCTTAATGGAAGATTTTTCTAAGCACAACAACATTTAAGTTAAAATCATATTAACCTAAATTATGCTTTCATAATTTTATTAATATTTTCTCACATGGGGTAAAAAGTAAATACTTAGTTAAAAATTACAAAGTAGAAGAATTAGAAAACTAGACATGCAACAAATTGAGGACCTCTTCTTTTATTTAAAACATTTGTATTTTATTTAGTAAGAACTGCTAGTAGTTTTATATTTTCCTTTGAGTGATTAATATTTTTAAAAATGTTTTATTAACATGTATTAATTGCACATATTGAAGGGGGTCAGTGTGCTATTTCAATACATGCATACAGCATACCCTGACCAACCCCAGCCTCTCTTCATTGCCTTCCACTTTTTGCCTATATTAGTCAATATTTCACATTTGGGTTGACTTTTCTTAATTTTCACATATGAGCAAGAGCATGTGGTACTTGTGGGATACCTGGATTACAAGATAACTCTATTTTTAGTTTTTTGAGGAACTTCCATATAGTTCTCCCTAATGGCTTTACTAATTCACCATTCCACCAACAGTGTGTAAATGTTTCTTTTACTCCATATCCTTTCCAGAATCTTCTTTTCTTTTTCTTTCTTTCTTTCCTTCCTTCTTTCTTTCTTTCTTAAGTAATAAACACTATATGTGTGCTAGGATGATACTTCATTGAGTTTTGATTTACATTCTTCCACTGGCCAATAATACTAAGACAGCTGGTCATTTGTATTTTTTATTTTGAGAAATGTCTCTTTAATAGCTCATTTTTCAATTGGGTTACTCTTTTTCTAAAATTTTTGAGTTCCTTCTATATTATGAATATTAATCCCCTGTCAGCTAAATAGTTGCCGAATAGTCTCTCATTCCATAAGTTATATTTGCCCTCTTAATTGTTTGCTGTGTAGAAACATGTCGGATTTCACATCCAACTCTATCCAGGGTGAACAGATTTCCCAAACTAGGTGCCCGCGAATGTATAAGAAAAAAGCATTCCAAGGTAGCCAAAATCCTGTGATCAGGTGCTAGCAGCCTCTAGGACTGACTGACTCCTGATTACCATCTTCAGTAACCTTTTATTCAGAATCCGCCCAGGAGGCAGCAGAGGATTTGAAGGATATCAACTGTTTCAGCAAGGACAATACAACTCAATTATCATAACAATGCGACCTGACCAGTAAGCCATCATGTTATCTTCCTTCACCCAATAGCTCAGCAAAGCATCTAGTATTGATGCTAGGGCTTACAATGCTTATACTAGACTTCCTCCAGAACCCAACAGTCATGGTTTGGTCAGGCCTCAGGCAATGCACAAAATTGTAACTGAAGAATGTCCTTCTCCACAGAAACATTTTAGTTTGATATAATTTCACCTATTTTTCCTTTCCTTTCTTTAATTTTGAGGGTCAAATCTAAAAAATCATTCCCTATACCAAAATCTTGATGTGTTTTCTTATATCTTTTTCTAGTAGTTTCATGTCTTACATTTAAGTCTTTGATCCACTTTGAGTTGATTTTGTACAGGGTGAAAGTTAAGGATCAAATTTTTGTCTTCTACATGTGGAGCATCTACTGAAAAGGCTGTCTTTTCTCCAATGTATATTTTTGGTTCCTTTGTTGAGAGTCAGTTGTCTCTAGATACATAGTTTTATCTCTGTTTTCTTCTACTGGGCTATGCGTCTGTTTTTATGGGCAGATCATACTGTTACCGTGCTGTATAGTGTGGCTTAAATTTAGGAATTGCCATGCCTCTGACTTTGTTGTTGGTTTGCTTTGCCTTTTGTGAGTTTATATGAATTTTACTAGTATTTTTCTGTACATTTCTGAAGAAAGTCATTGGTGTTTTAATGGAGATTGCATTGAATCTATAGCTTATAGTGGGTAATATGGGTATTTTAACAATATTAATTCTCTGAATCTGGGAACATGGGAGATCTTTCCAGTTTTGGGCATACTTTAATTTCTTTTATAGTGTTTTGTAGTTTTCATTGAAAAGACTTTCATTTCTTTGCTTAAATTTATTCCTAGTATTGAACCTACTGGGGGCAACATTGCTTTCATGATTTGTTTCTCTGTAAATTCATTATTGATGTATAAAATGTTACTGATATTTATACTGATTTGTATCCTGGAACTTCTGAATTCATTTATTAATTCTTATAGTCTTTTGGTGACGTTTTCAGTTTTTTCTACATGTAGAATCAGGATCTTTAAACGGGAATCATTTGACTTCTTTCCCTCTTATTTCCTGCCTTTCATTTCCTTCTCTTGCCTAATTGCTCTGCCTAAATAAAGCTTCCAGTAACAGACTGGACAAAAGTGGTGATGGTGGTCATCCTTGTCTTGTTCAAGGATTTAGAAGATCTTGCATAACATTTCCTTCTCCAGACATGTGACTCAGGTTGAGCTGTTGCTTACATTCTGCTTCTCCTTGAGGTGTAACTTCTTTAGTTGCTCCGAAACTATTGTGCTGAGCAGTTTGGGAACTTTTATGCTTTTGCAGTTTATGTGGCTTTTACTTTTTATTAGGTTGAGAGAAAAGTCCCCTCCAGCTTTCTAAAGCCTCAGTGGGAACAGAACTCTCCCTCCCTGTCTCCCTTTCAGATTATTAAATCTTCCTTTTACCCTTCCCTCTCTGTGAGTTTTTAATGTTATATGTTTTCAATAGCTTTCTTAGCATCTGCTCTACATCTTTGATTTCCTCTAATTTGAGAAATATTAGTATTTATACTACTGCTCAGAAAACCCTAGGAATCTTAGCTTTATTTTCAATTTTTTGGCCCCAGGCTCTCGTGCAATAGTTGCCATAGAATTTAATTATAAGTGCACTTTAAACTTCATAACTCATTATTCTTAACAGCTCTGGGTGCTACCTTATATTTATCCACATCTAGCTGTAATGTGCTCTTTATTTTTCCCTCTCTGCTAGGAGGTTTTCCCTCACCTCTGACTTACAGGTGCATCCTGGAGCGAGGCTGCTGTGATGGAGAAGTTAATTTCTGGATTTCACTCATATAATGAGCTAAGCATCATCAAACTTCAGCTTTTCCCTCCTGCAACAGCTAATCATAAGGAATTCCCTCCTAGTCCAGGTGGAGGTGTGGGTGGAAAAAGTCAGTGTGTCCACATTGACTACCTGCCACAATCATAGCTGCTGCTGGGACTTAGTGCCTTAGGACAAGCTCACAGATTCCAGAGGAAACATCAGTATCTTCATTGTCAAGGACAACAGCTACCTTTTGGAAGTGTATGTGCTCAGAAAATTGACTTTTTTTGTCATTATGATCCAGATTTAGGTGAGTGAATTTGAAGTGCAGAAGGAAAGCCTTACTTAAAGAAATTATATTTGAGGTGTGTTATGAGGCAATGTGGAGTAATTTTCTGCTAGGGAAAGTCCCCTGGTGTGTCCAATAGTCTATGTCCCAATTACAGGTGTAATGAATAAGGGTGTGCAGATACATATTCTTAAGCTGTAAAGAGTGGCAGTTTTAGTTCTGAGCAGTTTGAATCATGCTGACCTCACATAAAACTCCTTACTTCCTGAAAGGAATGTTGTCGGGTGTCTTGGTCCTGAGTGGGAGCTTAGGTGCTTCAGTCTCTGTCCTGCCTAGAGCTCAGCTAGAGAGCAAAGGCTGTGTGTAAGAGTGCTGCTCCTCCTTGTCTTGTCCCGTTCACATTTCTTCACCCTTTGGAAAACTTTATTCTAGGAAAGATTTTTGATGATTTTACTAGATTAATTAAGTTTAAATAGAATTGAGAAGAAAAGATTATGTCATTATGCATTAATTCACTAAAGTTCTATTCATGGTCTATTATTTGGTAGACTCTGTTCTAGATCATGCAGATATATTAAAAGTAAGAGAAAGATAAGGTCTCAGCTCTGTCCTCGTGGGCCTTACTTTTGCTGGTGAGGTGGAATGTCTATACTACTGGTGGGGAGATACAGGAAGATGACAGATATAAAATGATAGATAAATATGTAAATATGAAGCATCTTGCTTTGAGGGTTTTAGAGCCTGAATTAGGAACAAAAAAAAAAGAAAACACCAGTCCTGCTGACATGAGACCTCTTTAATTCTGCAATATCCTCATCTTTTTGAAATCTGTGTATAGGCTTACATTATTAGCTTACATTTTTCTTAGGTTTTGTGCATGTTGAATTTTGTCTTTATGAGAATATATAGAGCATAAGGCCTCCAGAAAATGTCCTGATTCAGTAAAAGACACAGTTCCTTTCTGCACTTTCATAAACAAGCCAGAGGCCCTCAGACATCCACACTGAACACAATAAGAGTGGAAGAGACTCAGAGACTGGAGGACACACGGGAAAAGCAACCATGAGTAGTCTGGGCCATATAAGATAGGGTAGTGCAGTGGGCATCTGCAGCCAGAAAGTCTCTCAAAAGGAAGGAATAAGGTCATTCTAGAAGGATGTGATGATATAACAGAGAGGTGTCCCACAAATTTCAGTGATATCCTAACCATTATTTTTTTTCTTTGCAGAGCTGATAATTGAGCCAGGCCTAGAGTACATGAGACAAGCACTCTATCAGTAAGCTACACTTCCAGCCCAACCACTAATTTTATATTTACATATTTTCATTATCATTACATACTTAATAGTTTTCATTGAAATTAACTTCAAACCGGTAGACTTCTAGAATTTCTAGTCATTCTAGGTGATGTTAACATTACAAGTTTGAAACTTAAGTTCTGAATTTTCAAAATTATTTTAAGATAGACAGTAGTTAAAATTTTAAAAATTGGATTGCTATGTGGATCATCTCTGCACCAAACCACACTTTTGAGCACTAGGGAAGGATGTACTAAGAATTAGTATTTAAAAATTATTTTAAAATGGAGCATTCCCTTCCTATAAGATTCTTCCTTTTGGAAATCCTTTCATTCCTCTTTTCAATCTTTCCTCATACAGTGGCCTTTCCAGTATGAATTAGAAATGAAAGGTTAGAGGAATTTACATTTCATGTTGGCACTGGGAGAGAGGTGAGTTGGTGCTTACCGTTCTTTCTTGATTAAATATGAGGCTACGCCATGGGAGGAAGGGCCAGGGAGAGGCAGGGACAGCAGGAACTATTGCTCTGGTAGAAGAGATACAGGTATGTCGGGAGCCTGTGGCTGCTACCTTATAGGGCATAGTGTGAGTCAATTTTTCATTTTTCTGACCAAATTCCTGAGAAAAACAACTTAAAGGAGGGAAGATTTATTTTGGCTCATGGCTTCAAAAGTTTCAGTTCATGGTCAGCCAGTTTTTTTTGCTTTAAAATCTGTAACAAGGCATAAATATCATGGCAGAAGGGTGTGACTGAGGAAAGCTGCCCACCTCCTACCAGTAGGAAGCAAAGAGGGAAAGAGCCCAGCAGGAAGGGGTCGGGGACAGGGTAAAGTTCCTAAGGTCATAATGCCAGTAACCAGTGCTTTCAACTAAGCCTCACCTGCTAAGTTTCCATTATGTCCTAAAAATGTAATCACATGTAAATCCATCGGTGGATTAAACCACTAATGAAGAGCTAGCCCTCATGATCCATTACCTTGTGAAAGCCTACTTCTGAACACTGAGGCTTTGAGGAACATTTTAGATCTCAACCATAACAGGCACCCCAGACAGATGTAGTAAGTATTAGCCCATGTTACCTGGCTGGCCCCACCTCTGTCCTATACTTCCTGAGACAAGTTCTAGTTCTTACAAAGTATATCTTGATGCCTGTATACTTATTAAATTAATATATGAAAAATTTCCCAGAAAATAATTATAGATAGTGAAATTATTCAAATTACTGTACTAAAATGTATTTCAAATAATCACTCTGGAGGAAAGTGAGGGTGGAATAAACTAAGGTGTTGGGCAACCAGTCTGGAGGCAGTCCTGGACAGAGAAGAGCCTGCACGAAAAAGACTGGAGAAAGCATCTGCAAAGGAGGAGGTGAGATAAGCTACATCTCATGTTTTGAATCAAGCAAAAGTGAAAGACTCAGGAGACTTTTAGCGCTGCCATTTATGAATGAAAATCTCCATGTGACCTCAACCCAGAAGTTTTATCCACTGGCCAGCTTGCCAGAATATATGAAAAGGAGAACAAGAAACAGGTGATGGCAATAAGTCTCCTCAAATAACATGATCGCTAGTAACCATGCTGAAAGCCAAAATAATCACCAATGATGATTCACCAAGAAATTATGGCCAAAATGAGCACTATCCAATGAATGGCAAATACCAATGATCAAATTATGAATAAACTTGCCTAAATTTTTAAGAAATTTACTCATGGGTTCTCCATAATCACAAAGTCTGTATGTAAATATATAAACAAAAATATCACAGATAGTCCCTTGAATGACCATATAAAAAAGTTATATAGAGACTAGATTTTTCAGGGGTAGTATAGGGGTCAAAATATGTATTTAGCTGTCAAAAGCTGAAGAAATAGGAAGAGATTAACTGGGAATAATTCTGGGAGGAAGGAAGTTGCATAACATATTGGAGAACTATGAGGAGAACTTGACCCAGAGGACAGGGCTTGGGAAACTAAAATGCCAAGACACAGAATCCTGATAAGTCTGAAGCAACCACAGTAGTGCAAGGTTTATTAAGACTTCAATGACACACTCAAAGCATTTCTGTTCTCCTTTTGGAGGAACACTGCACATGAAATTTGGCCCTGATAATCACTGTTGGGAGTATTCATATGTCTCTAATTAAAAACAATTAAGTAGAGTAATTTCAATGTTACAGAGACTCATTGGTGATCATTAAAAGGAGCCTTGGGACTAAGAAAGTAGGTTGAGGAGGAAGCTACTGTATGAGTAGAAAGGCCAGGAATCCAGTTATAGTCAAGGAATGTGGATCGGTTGTTGGTGTGTATCGTGTGAGGGGATGTGGAAAGAGTGCTGGCCTATTCATTCAAGAACCTCACATCTTACTTTTAGAGAATTCTCCAATTCTCAAACTGAAAGATAATCTTGAAAGTGTGAAGCAAAGCATGGCTCCAGGAAGGCAAGCTTCCCTCTGAGCCCATGCCCGGGGAAGAGGTCTCAGTACAGGACATTTTCAGTAACCAAGAGGCATATCAAGTCATTTTTAGAATTTCAGGTGAATTATATTTAGGTTGTCAACTACTTAAAGCTGCCCAGATATAGAAGATTCTATTTTCCATTCGGGTGTGTGTTGTTCAGTTTTCCACTGCTGTGGCAAAACACTTGAGCAAAGCAACTTAAATGAAGAAAGGTTTATTTCAGCTCCTGGTTTCAGAAAATTCAGTCCATGGTCATCTGGCTCCTCTGCTTTTGGGCTGTGATGAGACAATCATGGACGAATGCTTGGTGGAGTACAACTGCTCGCCTCTTGGCACCCAGGAATCAGACTGAGAGAGCCAGAGAGAAAGGGGCTCAGACCAAGATATTATCCCCAAGGCCACCCATTTTCTTCAGCTATACCCTATCTTATAAATTGCCATCATTTGCCAATAATGTTATCGAACTATGGATTCATCCACTGAAAAGCTACAGCCATCATGATCCAACCACCTTCTAAATTCACCACTGAACACATGAACATTTGGGGACACATTAGATCTAAAGCATAAGAGTTTTCGTCAATATACCCACCATCTTAAGGTACAATTAATCATAGAGAATCTGTAGAGTTGGCTTGGTGAGATGCAAAGGAGAGTCAGGTGTTGTTTTAGGAAAAAGTTTGATTTAATACAGAAGTCCAAATTACATTGATCTGTATCATTTCATTTAGTCACTGGAAACAATAAATGCTAGGTCATTTTGATGTTCTCTGTTTTGGATAATTATGTTGAAAATTGCAAGAGATAATATATTAATGGCAAAGGAAAATGGAGAGAAATGACTTCCCTTTTTTCTCAGAATCATTTGAATAGCATGTTAGTATGTGACTTTATTTATTTATTTTTTATTTTATAAATAAAAGGAGGAAAATATTAACAGACCAACAACATTTTACAAAATAGCATAGGATCAGTACAGACATTACAGAGTTACAAACAGAGTGGTAGGGAATTAACAATGCTTATTGTGACTTTAAAAACACATGGGGACAATTCCTGCCTTCAAAGAAATGCAAAAAGCTGACATTCTCTTCTCCTGGAACAGCTTCCCTCTCCTCAGGAGATCATTCTGTCTCCCTTGCTCAATGGCATTTCTTACAGATAAACTGGTTGCCTCAGTTACAGAAGAGGTGATTTCCCCAAACAATAAGATAATTGCAGGACAGTGCCATAGGCAGGGAAACAAATACTCATTTAATGAACTATATCATCATTCCTTTAATTTTTCAGTATCTACTTTGATTTCTTAACACTTTCTTTAAGATTGGATCCCACACTATTCACAGTTGTCCTGCAAGCCACAGCCTGTATTTCCAGCCAAACATTTTGAACTATGCCCCTATCCAAATTCTCAATTATGCAACAGTGCCAGGCAAAAGGGATTTCTCCACAACACCCCTCATCCCACCAACAGAAAAGCTCACAGAAGAGTGTAGTCAGTCTCTACCAGCTTTCAGAACTATGAAACAAAAACAAACATCACAGTGCATGGGTTCTGAAGCCATCAAGAGGTCTTTTTCTGTTCTTACTCATCATCATCCCTACATGGCACGGCATGCTAGGTGACACCTGGCTTCTGTTCTGGAGTGGTTAAACCACTCCTCTCTAAACAAGAAACCACCCTCTGTTCCAGAATCTTACAAGACCAAATGCTACCAGGTGTCTGCTCTGACTATGAGTTAGGCAGGGATTTCCATCCTCTATGCAAAGTATTTCCTTTTAATGTTGTGAATAAAGACTAGGTTTAAGGGTGAAATGCAAATTCAGATTCTTTCTCTTCATTTGTTTTCATGAAAAAAAAAATCACTTTTGGCAATTGTACCTGAATATTGGCTTTTGTGTGTGTGTGTGTGTGTGTGTGTGTGTGTGTGGTGGTAATAGAGAATTTGATTATAATAATATTTTATCTCTTTCCACATTTGATCCACAGTTTTAGGATCTTACAGCATGTGTTTAATGAATCTTGTTTAAGTGGAATATGTAATAATGGTGCACAGTGTATCTTTCATTGCTTCAAATCCATACTCTTTACCTACATCCACTGGGACTTCTGGGGAAATTTCTTTATCACTAAATATCAATTTCTTCACCTTTAAAGTTAGGACTACAGTGCCTACATTGCAGACTCATCTCTTAAGCAGGATGATAGGAAAGTTCCTACACAGTAGGTGCCTTGCTCTTTATTTTTTTTTTATGTATTTTTTTATTTTAAAAATAAAAGGAGGAAAACATTAACAGACAGACAACCTTTTACAAAGTAGCAGAAGAACAGTACAGACAATACAGAGTTACAAAGTGGTAGGAAATTAACAATGCTTGTTGTATTGCATATTGATATCTTCAAAGTGGTTTCTCATGAAAACAAATAGAGACATGCAATATTGATCAATCAAGGACTCATTGACAGTTTCTTTCAGCAAAGAAATAGAAGACAGTAGAACAACTATGTTAACTATCCTGTATATACATACATACAAAATTTCTCCTTCTTTCCCTTCTCTTTTCCCACATCCCAGTTCCCCTTTACCCTTGAGTGTTTTCCTATCATTTCACAATGTCTATCATACCTCCGAGTCTAAATTAACTCTTTCAGGTTTTACACTAGTGAGAGATAGGTGCCTTGCTCTTAACAATAAATACTTTTATGTTATTATGCTGCTAATGTGTTTTGTAACAAGCATTTGGGTAAAGGCAAGATAATATAAAATAGAGAAAATCTTTAAATGTGATCACCTGTTCACATTTTGATTCTTATTTTCCCCTTCTAATGCTGCTCAGTTTCCACTTGGTATTTTAAAGACTATCAAGGGTTCAGTGTGGATTCTTGCACTGAGTCACAGTAGACATGAAAACAAGATTGAAAAGAGGACTTAACGGTGGTCCATGTGAAAGAATGTGTATGAGTCATTCATTTCTCCCCTAAATTGACTTCCGTTGCGCAAAATTGGATTAACAGTAGCTCATAGTTCAAGAACACTGCAATTGCTGTTCCATGCAGGGCTAACCTGCAATCATTATTTGAAATAGTACTTTGAAGTTTTATGTCCTCAGCAAGAACCAGAATTGACAAGTTAGGTTCATTTAAATAGTTGCCTCTTACAGAATTTCTTCATTCTTAATCTTTCTGAAATATGCATTTATTATTTCATATCTTTTTATTTCATTGATTTACCTTTGCATTAATTTAAAGAAAAGATTATTTTATTACCTGTAACATTCAGGGACATGTATTCCACACTCACTAATGTTATTTTATAAATATCCACTCATACTACTACATACAGTCATAGTTTATCATTTTTTTTGCTAAGTGATTTCTGTCATATGACTATAGCATATTTTAATATTAATTTCATGCTCTTGAAATTAATGCTTCTATTAAAATTTTTGTATACATCTCCTGGGGATCATATTCAACTATTGTTGCCTGGGGATCATATTCAACTATATATATATATATATATATAGTATATATATATACTAAGTATATATATATATTCCTAGTATATATAGTATATATATATACTAAGGAATAGAATTTTGGGTTATAATAGGTGTGGGTGTTAAATTTTACAAGGCATTTCAATATCTTGTTAAGGGGTTTTACTGATATCTTTCCCAAGTGGTTATTCTATTTCACACTCTAGTAGTAATCCAAAAAAGATCTCACTAATCCACGTTCCCTTCAACAATTAACATTGCTGGAATTGATGATTTTTACCAATTAAAAAAGTAAAAATAGCATCGTGATTTTGAGCCATATTTTAGTTATTAACATATTGAGTATCACATTGTACATATATGAATCATAATGTGCTTGTTTGTGAAATGATTTCTTACACATTTGATTGGATTTTTAATTTAAAATATTTTTTCTTATATACATGTAGGAGTGCCTTACATATGTGTACGTGCTGATATTGAAATACCATTCATTGAATGTTCATACAAAATTAATTTTTTTTGCATCAAAGGTTCTCCTGTTTCTTATTTTCAACTGTTTTTTCAATTTCTTTAATAATTACAAAAATAATCAATTTTTTAATTGCTTCTAGGAGAAAGTTTTTATGTTAATATTGAATTTCATTTAAAAATTCTGACCAAAGAATAGATCTAGAAAGCTTGAGGAAACATCTGAAATTAAACATTCTTAATAGAAAATTCTTAATATTCTAGGCTCCCTTTTCTCTCTACTCTAGAAAATAATCTTTTCTTTTCATTGTAAAATACACATAACAAAACTTTGCAGTTATAAATCATTTTATTCTGGCAAGGCTGCATAGGGAAAATATCCCTCTGTGTTTGATGGGAATGTACACTAATATAATCACTATGGAAATCAATGTGGAGATTCCTTAAAAAATTAAAAGTAGAAATTCTATTTGACCCAGATAGTCCCTTTGTAGATATCTTCCCTAAACAGTTAGAGACATCATATTACAGTGATATATCCATACTCATGTTTATAGCAGTACAACTCAGAATAGCTAAATTTTAGAAGTGGTTTATAAGTCCATCAACAGATGAATAAATATGAAAATGTAACATGTATACACAATAAAATATTCTTCTGTCATAAATATAAACTGAGTCATTTGTGAAAAAATGGATGCTCCTTGAGACCTTAATTTTCAGTGAAATAAATCAGATATGCAAGCTTAAATATCAAATGATTTCTTTTATATGAGACACTCAAATTAAGAACAAGATAAAAAATATGTAATAGGAAATAGGGAGATAGATATTTCTCAAATTGGAAGGTGTCCAAAGATGGACCGGGCTTAGGGAGGGCCAAGGAGGGGGAGAAATAGAGTGAAAAGGGAATTCAGAAGTGCTGACTCCACAGGAGGAATTTAAACATCATATAAATGCATACTAATAAAAATCATCTACAAGTGTGCAATTCAGTGGCATTAAGTAAATTCAAAGTGTCATGTGACAATCACCACAATCTTTTTGTAGAACATTTTTTATCATCCCAGACAGAAAATCTGTACCTATTAGGCCATAACTTCCCACTGTCCCTCTGCCCAGCCACTGGAAACCTCCATACTACTTTCTATGAACTTGGCCTCACTTAATGAAATCATGACCATATTTATCCTTATGTATTTGATATGTTTCACTTAACAATGCTTTCAAGATGTGTCCATGTTGTGGTATATTTAAGGACTTCACTCATCTTCATGGCTGAATAATATTTCATTATATTGTACATATTTGTGGGGCACCACAAGATATTTCAATACATGCATATGCTGAATAATGTTCAAATCAGAGAAAGTATATATTTTGCCTAAAAGATTTATCATTTTTTTGTATTAAAATCATTGCAAATATTTCTTCTGCTTTGTTTTGAAATATACTTTATGGACATCCTGCTACTCTACCTATCCTCTGGCAACCATTATTCTACTTTCAACTTTTAGGAAATAAAATTTGAAGATTACAAGTATGAGTGAAACAATGCAGTATTTGTGTTTCTGTATAGATCTAGCTATGTTGTCACATGTGACAGGATTTTACCTTTGTTTAAATGGCCTAACTGTAGTCAATTCCATATATTAAAATATGGAAATTAGCCATCAGGTAATAGATACTTAAGAATATTTTGAAAAGAAAAATAGAAAATAAAAATCACCTATAATTACTCTGGTCAAATATAACTTTTAGCAAATTTTGTAGGTATTTCATTGGAGTATATTTAATGCCACATGTCATCAGCTTAAGTGTACTCTTTTATAATTTGAAAATTTTTGGTAATATTAGATCTTCCAAAGCTTCTTCCATAAAATATTAAGAATTCCCCCATATGTATGTCTTATAATTTATGTGACTTAGCAAATTTATGAAAGGATGATGGAGCATGAGCCTTATATTCAAGAATGAAAGCAGCAGAAGGCAGAAAGCCAAACAGCCTGAGAGTTCCACTTACCTGAACATGCAAGGAATGTTGTACACACATCCTACTTCCTTATATTTGCTTCTCACGTACATAGAATCTTGATTTGCAGGGCCTTTTTTTCAGTGGTGTGTAACATATACTAGTAAAATGTGAGATAAAACTAGAATCTATTTAGGCTTTTCTGTTCTTGATTCTCATTTTTATACATAGTGATTCATAGTTTGTAAAGGTCTCTGTTTAAGGACACAACCCCGACCTGTGAACTGACTAGGTCTACCTGCACTTGATGCCTTCAGTGGGATGATGAGCAGTCTTTCTGAATGGGGTGTATATAGAAAAGTATCAAGGTTTAATGAACACAGGATTCCATGGGAGTTTAATTCTATTTAGACAAGTAATTTCCAAATTGTGGGTGTTGGAAATTGTTTCAGCTCTGAGGCCATGACCAGTAGCGAGCTACTGAGTAATTCCCCTTTACTCTGCCCTTTGCCCTTTGACCTACATAATACTCTACATGGTTTTTGCTTTTGAGAATAAGAAAAGGTTTTTGGTCCACATTATCACTGACCATGATACAGTGGGGATACAGCTGTCACTTCGGGCCAGGTGTTTACAATTGCTGATATCAAAAGCAAGATGGTTCTGAGAACCTCCCCTGTTGAACCCAGCGGCTGTGGGCCCGAACTTTATGCACCACAGCTGCTGACTACTGTAGAATCTGAGTGTTTCTGCTTCCTTTTATCTCTCATTTTCCTCTTCTTCCTCCTTCTCCAGTTTGAAAGCCACATTCACGTACACCTTCTTAATTATTTAGCCAATCCGAGGAACTCTCACAACACCATTCAAATGTTTAACTCACATTATTAAGTCAGCTCTGCTGATTGCAGGCACAGGATAAAAGAGATGTGAAACCACTACTCCTTAAATGCATTGATAACATATGTCTTGGGAAACCAAGATGTGCCCAGCGGAACAGAGTAGAGGGGGTATCTTGGGATTTGAGAGCACACTAGTGTGTGGGCGGGGTGGAGAACTGATCGAGGAGAAAGAGTAAATAACCAGGCAAAGTTTTCCTGTTTGGAAAGAGTATGAGTGTAATGAACATACCGGATTAGCCAAGGTTTATACCCACCCACTCCCAAATTTTACACTTTTAATTAATCTGACTCTTTCTTCTGTCCAAAGCTACTCTTACTTATTGATATGAGGGGCTGTGTCTATATCTTGTTCTGTACTGTAGGGAATATCAGGGGGGATCAAATGGTTGCGATTCAATAAAAATGTATTGAGTGGATGCTTCAGATTTTTGTTTACTGCTCCACATTTCCTTCATGTGGTGACTGAATACATTTTTAAAGTGCAAGGACACACCCCTGAGTGAAGCAAGGAGAAACACGTGGAAGAGTAAAACAACAGCTTCAAAAAATAAAGAATGTAAGTTAAATCTGAGGTTCTAACAGTGACAGACAAAAATGAGGAAACTTTGAGGCTTAAATAGGTTCAAGAAATAGTCCAGTGAAATCAGCGCCCACTGTGAAAATCAGGTATTTATTTCCTTTGTTCAGAGAAAGGCTCGAACACATGGAGGAGAGGTAAGATGCAGGGGGCACAGAGCTTCTTCAGGATAGAACTGGGAACAAACTGGGTCATGTGTGGATCTTTCTAGCACACTGGAAAACTGTGTGAGGAAAGGAGAGATGGAAATGGGTCTATGTACTGCAACACAGCATTCAGCTAATGGAACAAATAGGTCAGTTTTAACACTGAAGGGAGCTATAAGACAGGAAGGGGTTATTACCCTCAATAAAGAAATAGAACCTTTAAACCTGAGTTATAGAATTCACCAAATTCTTTTCAGCTATTGGTTAAACGAAACTCAGTCCTAAAGGCATGTCCTCAGTGTCACAAAACTGGAGCAGGTTATTTCCTACTTTGTAGAGTCCTTGTCAAGCCAAGATTTGCATTTTGGTTAGGAAATTTTGGGGCCAGCCCTCTGTTAGGCACTTCTACTTCCCCTTGGGTGGAGCAGCAACCCTATAAAGAGGTCCTTGGATTCAGAGCTACTACATTCGAGCTACCAGAATCTGCATCTGCATTGGAGAAGCTGGTATGTCCAATTTCTTGAGTTTGTCTGTTTATTTTTGTCTTCTCAAGTGTTGAATTTAATTTGGAGACAGCGAATTTTGTTGATTCAGACTTGATCATAGGTTGTTACCTTGTTGATGGAGACTTAGGACTTGAGCACACTAATGAAATATTAGTTTATTTTTCCTTCTCTTAGGTAAGTGCATGGTGTCCACATAGAAAAAATATAAAAAGAAATCTTTTAATTGAACAACAGCACAGAAAGAAGTATTTTCTATTCTTTATATATCTTTTTCATGTTCTTTAGTAAGGTGTATGACTTAACCAGTGGTGAGACCCTCGAAATCTTCCTGAATAGCTGTTTATTCTGTTGCCTAGTAAGCCTACTGGGACTTCACAGGATATAATGGTAATTGAAATTTCTTGTGAGAAGAACCTGACTTCTGCCCTTCTGGCTGCATTTTTGAAGATGTTATATTCCTCCAATAGCACTACTGGGTTCTTGGGAAAGAGATACTATTTTGAAATGTGTCCTGAAACAAAAAAAAAAAAAATTTCCCAAAGCTGATGAAGAGAAAGGCTAAAGTAAAAGAGATAGACCACTAATTATTAAAAATGTAGTTGACAGACTAAATAATATTTTTTGGGAAAGAATATGTCTTGATATTACATAGCTTTTGCTTTTTCTCTGTGGGAATCCCTTCTTCTGAACAATGTCCTATAATTTCTTTCAGCTTTACAGATTCCAGGAAGATGTCTTACCAACAGCAGCAGTGCAAGCAGCCCTGCCAGCCACCTCCTGTGGTCATAACCCCAAAGTGCCCTGAGCCGTGCCCACCTCCAAGGTGCCCTGAGCCGTGCCCACCTCCAAAGTGCCCTGAGCCATGCCCACCTCCAAAGTGCCCTGAGCCGTGCCCACCTCCAAAGTGCCCTGAGCCGTGCCCACCTCCACAATGTCCTCCTGTACAACCTCCCCCACCCTGCCAGCAGAAGTGCCCGCCCAAGAGCAAATGATGGGGTCAGGATTCCTCAGGTCATGCAAAGCGAAGGGAAACGGGCTCATTCCCCCTCTCGCAGCCCCTCCCCTTCTCTTCAAAGCCCATCATCTCAATGCAACAGCCGTCTTCATCCTTCATCCTGTCACCTGCGATCATTCCTGGCAGCCAAATAACGCTTACGCGCTTCAAGAAGTCCTCACCTGTGTCTGCATCCCACCCCTTTGAAAGCAGAGCAGCAACTGGCACCTCGGCACCGTCACTCCGTGTCTTCTGTGTGTGTGTGGCACGTGGGCAGTGATTGCTACCAGCTGGGAAATTGTGACTTCTCTTTAAATTCCTCAATAAAGCATATTTTCTTTGAGGAAAGGTTACATATTTTATTGCTTTTAAACCTACTTTACCAACTATATCCTATAATTTTGATTTATTTCTATCCTTTGAGACATAGGTCAGGGTCCTGTATTTAGTGTAGTCAGAATTTTGGGTCATACTAATGAATATTCCTGTATCATTTCAAACCCACCTTGTTTTTCTTAATATTTAAATGTCTTAGACTTACATTTACTTAGATTCTCAAAATTTCAATCTCTTCTACAGCAAAGTTTGATAGTTACATCACTGTGTTGTCACTGGTGTAAAATTCAATTAATCATACCGTTTGGTTGACCCAGTGTTTGGAATCTACTTGATATTCAATCTACTTGGTGGAGCCTTGT
Source organism: Chinchilla lanigera (assembly GCF_000276665.1). Lineage (NCBI taxonomy): Eukaryota > Metazoa > Chordata > Mammalia > Rodentia > Chinchillidae > Chinchilla > Chinchilla lanigera. The sequence goes on from NW_004955592.1 coordinate 307,188, forward strand.
TAGTAGCAGCAGGTCATCATTATTTCCATCATCATTATTGGCATGATCCTCGTGACCAGCACAGTTACTCCAGTTTATTGTAACAGTATAAGGAGTCAGATTTTCAAATTTTGTTATTCTTTATATTCTTCTCTTTATTTTGTAATTAACCCCATTTTTCTGCATCATAGTGCACAAGATGCACTTTTGGAAATTCAGCCAGTCGCCTGCATAGTATGATGGTAATCGGGGCTGGGGATTTAGCTCAGCGGCAAAGCGCCTGCCTGGCAAGCGCAATGTCGTGAGTTCGGTTCCCGGTACCGGCGAAAAACCAAAAAACAAAAAACCAAAAAACCAAAAAAAAAACCCCCCCCCCCAAAAAAATAAAAGTATGATGGTAATCCTTAAAAATATTGGTAGTGACTCAGCTAATTTCTGATAGCTGAGACACAACCCAACTCCCACCACTGTAAGGAGGAAAAAGGTTATTTTCACCCACAGTTCCTAGAGGTTTCAGTCCACAGCTGGCTGGGTCGCAGGTCGGGTGGCATAGCAGCAGAGCATGGGAGAGGAGAATCGCTCATGGCATGGCAGGTGGAGCAGGGAGAGATGAGAGCGGAAAGAGGGAGACAGACCCTTCCAACCTAATCCCGTGGTGATTATCATGCCCATGTGATCCGATCTCCTTCTCAAGGCCCCATCCATTATACATGAGGCTTTGGGGGACAAGCAGACATAAAACTACAACAGATGGTTGAAAAGAAATCATATCTGCTCCTACCTTTGTGCTATCTTCTTACTTTAACCACGTGTTCAAATCCAGGGTCCCATCATTATTTCTCCCCTTTGAAATTACTTTCGGAACTGCTATGTCCACATATTTGAAAGATGCTGGTGTCCAGGTTTGTTTAGATTTGCAAAGGTCCTGCTGCTGCGCAGCTGCTTTTCTCTGTGCTTAGATTACTACTCAAATAAACTCCCAAGTGAAATAAATGTGTTCCTTATATTCCTAAGGGTTCAAGTGAGCAAATAAATGGAATTAGGAGGAGACATTCTCTGCTACTTTCGAAGTTTAATATACTGTACAATGTGCCATTGAATTAGAAAGTCCTGTCCGTTAGACTACAAGTCCTTTGAGAACAGGCCTGAGCTTCGGTGATTCTCTTGACTTGGGTCCTTTCCCCAGGAAGCTTGTTAGATTCTTAGTTGAAGTATTAAATGCCAGTACATTGAAAAAAGGTTCTTATTAGTTTGACCAGACTATCATAAATTTGAGTATGTCTTTCTGAGGATGTCTTCTTTACAGTGAGAGACATATTGGTTGCAAAGGAAAAATAAAATTATTTGTGTTTGCAGATGACACAACTACCCATATAGAAAGATTTTTAAATCTATAAAACACTAATGATTTAAGCAAGGTCTCAGTATAAACCATTGCTGTATAGACTTCAACAGTGGTTTTATATAATATTAATAAACATTTGGAATTTGGCATTAATAACATACTATTTATGGCCATGTCAAAAACATGAAGTAAATCAAAATTCACACACCATGTACAAGACATTCTGTAAAGTAAAAGCTATAAAAGATTACAGAGAGACATTACAGAAGATCTGTATAAATGGAGAGATATACAAGGTCAGGCATTGAAAGACAGTTATTATATAGCAGTTGTTTTGTGTTCATCTGCAAATCCAATGCAATCTTAGTCAAAATGCCAGTATACATTGGGAGGACACTTGCTGGAAAGTGAGAGGTTTCAAATTTTATAGGGAAATGCAAAGGATCTAAACTTGTTGGGATATTTGAGAAAGAACAATTTGAAGGTCTTACACTAACTTTAACGTCTCCTCTAAAGTGCAGATTCTAAGATACAGAGGTATAAAGATCAACCTGCATATGAATAAAACAGGTAGAAAGTCCAATAAAACATATGGTCAATAGACATTTTCTGAAAATTTCAAAGTATTTCAATAGGCAGTGGACAATGATCTTAACAAATAATCCTGAAATAATTGGACACGTATAATTCAAGTGAATCTTGTCTTTTGTAGTTACAAGTTGATCAGATGCCCCGCTACCATATTCAGTGCAGTTTTTCCTTTCTTGTACCTGACTTCAGACAGAGGAGGGCAAAGCACCCAAAGATACTGAGAGCATAGGAAAGAAGGAACAAATATGACTGCATGGAACAAAGACTTGTCAGTCAACGTGGACATGAAGAAGAAATAATTTCCTCTGCACTGAGCCACAATAGTCTGATTTTTACTTTTGCTAGACAGTGCTCACCATATCGTAGCATAACTAGAACAGTCAATTTTCATCTGGTACCCTAAAGACTGTTAGGGATGTAGTGTGGAACGTTGCACTAAGAAACCAGGATGGAAAGGAGGCTTTAATGCAGTCTTTGGAGGAAGATATGTCTGAATCATTTACTTCTCCTCTAAATGGACCTGAGTTCTAAAAAATTGGATTCACAATAATCCTTAGTTGAATGGCACACAGCCAGTTTTTGTCCACATGGGATTGATACACATGACATATTTTTAAAGATTTTTCAAGTTTTATGTATCCACAAAGAACTAAAACTGACAAACTAGTCTAATTAACACTAGGCTACGTAATTCCCCCATTCTTATCTTTCTGTAGTTTGTGTACCATTTCATAAGTTTTCATCTTACTGCTTTACTATTTACATTAATCATTAATATACTTTTAAAAAGTATTTTAGTATGCATAAACTTCTTGGACATGATCCTTTCACTAATATCATTTTGCAGAAATCTACTCATACGATTTTATGAAAGCATATTTTTTCCTTTATTTTGCTAAGTAATTTCATCCATGGGACTATAGTAATTTTAGTGTTCAGTCTCTTTTCAACATAATTTAAGTGGCTTCTTGTATTTGCTGTTATAATCAGTGCTGCTGTGAAGAATTTTTTTATTCTCTTCTGGGACTCAGAGTTAAGTATATCTCATATATACATATATGAGAGAGAGAAATAAATACTGGGTTTATATATACATGTGAGTATTAAATTTTAAAAATCATTGCAAATTTGCTCAAATGAGTATAATATTTCACACTCTATTTGTAATCCATGAAGATCTCATTAACATACATTCTTTCCAATATTTGCTATAGGAATTATTAATTCTTACCAATTAAATAGTACAAAATTGTATCTCATTTTGCTTTCCATCAATATTTTGCTAATTACTAACATGTTGAGTATCACAGCATACATAATAGGAAGGAATGAAAAACATGATAGATGTTTATTTTTAAAAATCATAGCAGAAGTCACACTGTCATTAACTACTCTCAAAAGCAGTCGCCCTCACTTTGAGTGCACTGACCCCATTATTCTTACCGCTCTCTGAAGTAGCTCTGGAAGTGTTTTGACTCCAAAACAGCCTGACTCAAAAGCACGTGAGCGAGGTGTCCACATGGGGCGAATTGCGGGGGTTACTGAATCCAGGAAGGTATTTCAGGAGAAATGTGGTCAGGAGGGTCAGGTTGTGTTTCTGACCCACACATGATGGGCTGCAGAGCAGTGAGTCTTTCAAGCTGTACTCTTCTGTGGTCATCAGCTGAATGCTGTCTGAGCCCAAAGAGTTGATGATATCCATCATGATCCCATGCATTACCTAGTACTGCAGATTGTTCTGGGAAACTGGCATATTAGATGATTTGCACAGCAATGTCACCACTAAACCACTGCTTAAATCCAGTCCCCAGCCTTCCTTTCCTACTCTGTAGTCCAGCATCATTCTTTAAAAGTCTGAAAGTCTGTCAGTGTGAGCAGCAAGTTGTAGATGTCATCAGCCGCTTAATCTTTATTGTTCTGTAACTTCCTTGTGAAAGCATGCGGAATCCCAGTATCTGCTCTAGCAGCTGCTCCTCAGTGTACTTGCCCACTAGAGAAATGTATTTATTCAAAATGGATGTGTATATGATCAGTTTTTCCTCCTGTGTCTTCAAACTCCTGGTAGTGCTTGTTCATGAAATTCCTCTGTGATAACTGGAACACATCATCTGTGATATTTTCCTCTAAATATGCAGCCATGGCATCAAACTCTAGATCAGAGCAGAGGATAAGGACAACGCCAAATTCTGCTCCTCCAGCCCGGCCAAGTCACAGAGCTGCCTCTACCTGCAGAGTCCGCACTTCAGGTTGTCAGGCTGCCACCTCCACAACTCCCCACATCCACTCCATTTCATATTTTAAACACCATTTTTCAGTGTCTTCAGTAACTACAGAGATAATCAAGTTTGCATTGTTTCCAGGTTTTTATAGTCAAATTTAATTTTAGTTTAATTTTGTGACCAAATAATTAGTCTAGGGAGATTGAGTAAACACATGAAATTTTAAATTCTTAATGGAAATTCTTAATGTTCTTGATCCATTTCCCTCTTTGTTCAATCTTTAAAATAATCTGTTGGCATCATGGTAAAATACACAAAAGGTAATTTCCCATTAGACAATATGTTTCAGTATTCAGTGGCATTATGTATATTCAAATGTCATGCAGCATTTAACTTTCTCCATTTCTAGAAATTTTTAGATCATACCTGATTGAAACTTTGCACCTATTAAACAAAACTTCCAACCCTTCCCTCTCCCTGCCATTGATAACCTCCACTCTACTTTGTGCCCTATGAACTTGACTTTCCTAGCTAACTTGGAGAGTGGAACCGTATAGTATTTGTCTTTTGGTATCTCACTTATTTCATGTAATGTAAGGTTTTCAAGATTTACCCATATGGTCTCATATATCAGGACTTCATTCTTTATAGTTGAATAATATTCTACTTTATTGTATGTATTTAGAGGATATTGGGTGATATTTCATTACACTACTTGTATAGGCTGTGTACTGTTCAAATCAGGGTAAGCATATCTATCACCCAGACAATAGAGCCTTTATCATTTCCTTGTGTTACAAACAGTCAAAATCCTTTCTCCTCACCCTTTGGGAATGTACCATATATTATCATTATTTACAGTTCCATGAAACATTAAAACATATTTCTTCAACTTCTAGCATAATACTCAGTGACCATCCTCTCCTTATTCTGTCCTCCCTGCAACTCTACCTAGCATATGGTAACCACTATGCTACTATTGACATTTAAGAGATCCACAGTTTTAGATTCCAATTTTAAATGAGATCATGCCATGCGGTCTTTCTGTACCTTGTTTAGTTTACTTAAGGTATTGTCACCTTGCTCTATCCATGTGGTCACACATAGAAGGACTTCTTTTTATGGTCAAATGATATTTCACTGTGTGTACCAGGTTTTCTTTCTGGTTGTCATTGATGGACACTTAGGTGGAGCATTATTTGTAAAGTAAAATAGAAAATAAAAATATGTCTGTGATTATATAAGCCAAATATAACAACTTTTAAAGAAACTGTTATAGTTATTAACTATTTTCATGAATATTTGTTAAACTGTTGTCATGTTTTAAAGTATTTTATTATAATTTAAGCATTTTTATTAATTTTCTAACACATTTTCTTTAATCCTTGTATGAATTATAGAGCAAATATGTCTTGTGTTTTATCTGGATCAGCAAGTTTGTGAAAGGATGAAAGACCCTTACTTGCAGGAATAAAAGCAGAGGACAGAAAGCCAATGAGGCTTGTTGTTTTCATTTACCTGAACATGGCAGGAAAATTTTATCATGATTCCTGTGGCTTTATTTTTATTTTCATATGTATTATTACAGCATCTTTATTTGTAGAGACTGTTTTGTTTAATGCTATATAATGTATAGTAATAAAAAGTGAGATAAAATAAGACAATATTGGGAAAAATCAAAAAGTTATTTTTTGTCATTTTTGTACAGTAATGATACATAGTATAGGCCTACAAACATTGAGAAATAGAAATAAAACATTGAGAAATAGGATTAAAACAAAGGCTATTTGAGTCTTAAAGATTCACCTAACTACTCAATTTAAACAAGTTCATTAAATATGTACAATGATAACAGATATATAAGAACCATGGTGTGTGCATGCGTGCTTGTGTGTGTGTGTGTGTATGTACACAAGTGTAAATTATCATGTGTTCCTGTCTCAGGTTTTGAATGTTTGAACTTGGAGAAATTTCAATTGTTAGACACCATCTTCACCCTGCGGCAGCTCTTCTTGTAGCTTACTTGTGAGGAGCTCAGAGTGTTCAGTCACTTTCAACCTCTAAGGTCACTAAGGCTGCATTAACTTTAGTGCCTGCATTGCTATGAAAAGCAGCTCTCCTGAGTGTCCTATGTCCAAAAGAGTCTGTGGCTATGACCAAAATTATGTTACCTGATGGGAATCACATTTGGCCAACCAATTCTCAAATTTTGGGTGATAGAAATAAAAGATTTAAGAATTTGTGTTTTAGCCAGGAGGCTCTGAGGAGTAGTGAGCAATGCATCAAGTGAAGGCACGTTAGATGCTCTTTGATCACTGGCATGTGTAATACTCAACATGAGCCACACACTGATGACACTATGTAAGCACCTGGCCTCTGTCCTTGCAGGGTCACGCCCAGTTGCAACCTTGACCAGAACACCTTCCTCACTGTAAGGAGCAACAACAGTTCCAGGAATCCCCTATTCTGTACTGGGCACAGGCTGGGCTGCAATGATTCACTTTCTTCTGCAGTTTCTGGAGCATGGGTGGTGACTGTGCAGAGATTTGGAGTCTTTCCCCTTCCTCCTCTTTGTCATTTCTTTTTTCATTCTCTTCTTCTCCGTGTATAAAGCCACACTCGTAGGTTGCTTTCTGATTACTCAACTAAGACAAGGAAGCTCCAGCAACATCCTTTAAAAGGTGTAACTCTCAAGATTTAGTCAACTTTAGTGACTGCATGAACAGTTTCAAGAGGGTGAAGGATCTAGCTCCTTAATGTACTGCTAACATATGTCCCCAGTGACCAAGATGTGACAAAGCGGACAAATAAAACATATATATTGGGGAGTGAGAGGAAAATAGAGACAGCTGGGAGCTTATGGAGACTGCAGAGAATAAACCTGTAGGTAATCAATGTTTAAAAAAAAATACTGTCACTCATAGTTCATAGATTTAAAACCTTTATGAAAAGAGTGTGAGAGTAAGCCAACATAGAAGATGGCCCTAAGTTCTTACTCTGTCCCAATTTTATACACTTAAGGTTATGATCCTCACAAACCTACTCTTAATAATTTACATAAAATGCTTTGAGGTTTTACAACTTGTTCTGTACTAGAGGAATATCAAGGGGACCACAAGGGTGTGGTTCAAGAAGTAAGTTTAGACTGAATGTTGTGATTTTTGCTTACCTTTCCTAGCTTCTCTGAAGTGGTGATTGAGTACTTTTTCTACAAAGGGGGAAACTAAATCACACATTTTTGAGGAAGAAGAAAAGCATTGAGGAGGTTGGTCCCACTCTGAAATCAAAATCCCTAATAGCAGAAAAGTGCCTGTATGAGTGGGGAGGAGATTGCATTGAAAAGGCAAAAATATAGGACAAATTTGGAATCATCTGCATGAAAGATAGAGGTGGAGGAAAATTCCAGCCTCAAATAGGGTCAACAGACAGCTCACTAAAGTCAGCGTCCACTGTGAGAAGCAAGAATTCTTTTCCTTCGTTCAAAGATAAAGACTTAAACCAGGCAGGAGATGTAACCTGCTGCAGGGATACACAGCTTGCTATCAGCAGAACAGTAACCAGACCTCAAGTTGGTTTTAGGTCTCACACGTCTTCCAGATCTCTGAAAAACTGTATTATGAAAGAGAAGATAGAAATGACTGTAAGTAAAACAAACAGACCAAACAGTCTTAAGATTCAAGAAAGCGGAAAGATATAAAGTCTTGATTTTCCCAAACCAACAAGACAGCCTTTGACTGACATTTAAGGAATCCACCAAATTCTCCACCAGTCATCAGTTACTGAAACTGCATGCTAAGGTGGTAGGGCCTCTGAGTCACCAGGATGTAACATTATATGGAGATGTTGGAACAGTGTATTTTCTATTTTCCAGAGTTCCTGTCAAGACACTTATGAATGGATTTGCATTTTGATTAGGAAATTGCTGGACCAAACTAGTTTCAGAGCAACTACCCCACTTCTGGTACTCAAATCCCAGTGTGCCTTGTAGAACCTGGTGAGTCTGATATCTTGTGTTTGTCTGTGTCTTCGTCTTGTCAGGTATTGCATTTAACTTGAACACAACTAGTTTGGTTGGTTCAAAGTATGATGGTGGGATGGGTGTTATTTACTTGAGGGAAACTTCTGACTGTGATACAGTGATATAGTGTATTAACTTGCTTTTGTTTGTTGGTAGATAATTTGAGGTCCACATGGAAAAATAAGATGCCAGGGAATGTTTGATTTGAATTAGAACAGAACAAAATATTTATTTCTTTTGCTTATCTTTTCACTGTGCCTTTCCAAGATTGATGTCTTAACAATTATGAGGCTATCAGTTCTTCCTCAAGGGACCTTTGGTCTCTACCCAATCAGCCTACTGGGGCTTCACAAGACTTTGAAACTTGTGACTGCCTTTCTTGAAGATTTTATTTTCACTCAAAGAGCAGTACTGGGTTTTCTTGGCATAGAAATACTATCTTTGGGAAAATGTCACGAGATAAAAAGAAAAATTTTCCCGAAACCTGATAAAATAAATTACTCTAGTGTGAGAAATAAGAAAGTTGTAAAACGGAAGTTGAGATTCAAAAACATTCTAAGAAAGAGCAATAATGTGACCTGATAGGATGTAAGATTTTTCAGATGCTTTCTATGGGAGTCCCTTCTTCTCAACACTGTCATTTACTTCTTTCAGATTGTGAGACTCCAGAAACATGTCCTGTCAACAGCAGCAGTGCAAGCAGCCCTCCCAGCCACCTCCTGTGGTCATAACTCCAAAGTGCCCAGTGCCATGCCCACCTCCAAAGTGCCCTGAGCCGTGCCCACCTCCACAACACAAATGTCCTCCTGTGCAGCCTCGCCCACCCTGCCAGCAGAAGTGCCCGCCCAAGAGCAAGTAACAGCTTCAAGACTCTTCTAGATCAGGAAAAGAGAAGGAAAATGGGCTCATCTCCTTCTTTAGCAGCACCTTCTGATTCTCTTCAAAGGCTTCATATCCCTGTAACCCTTTACCCTGTGACCTGCCTGTGACAGTTACTGGCATGAACAATCCTCTGTGTGCTGGAAGAGTCCTCGGCTGTGTCCGCAGCCAGCCCTTTGGAAGGAAGAGCAGCAGTTGTCTCCCTTGTTCCATCAGAAGTGGTCCTGCGTGTTTGTGTGGCACTGGGCAGCAATTTCCACTGCCAGAGGAACTGTAGTTTTTTTTCACTTCCAGATAAAGTACATTTTTGCTGATCAGTTATGTATTTTCTTTCTTTAAAAATCCTTATTAGCAACATATCATTTTGATTGAATTCCATATTAGTTTAATTTCTAGTTCAGGTGTCTCTCAATTAGTGTGGTTTGAATTTGGGTTCATACCAAAAGTTGTGCCCATATTATTTCAAAATCATGGTATTTTCCTTAGTTAATGTTTGGCTATTTTTTTTTTTATAAAAGGTGGTGGTTTTTTTTTTTTGCGGTACCGGGGATCGAACTCATGACCTTGCGCTTGCCAGGCAGGCGCTTATGCCACTGAGTTATATCCCCAGCCCCTTGTTTGGCTGTTTTGAGCAACAAATTAGTTACCCCCTAGGATTTCAGTCTGTCTGGCACAAAGTTGGAAAAGAATATTTGTAGTACAAATTTGAAGGTGGTGTAAAAGTGAAACGACACAGAATTTCCTTAGAGCAATGCCTGGCACCTAATTAGCACTCAATACATGGATGTATATTAGCAAATGATCTTCATTATTTTCATCTGCACAATTGCCAACACTCCCGTGGTATTTGCTTCAGCAAGAGTGTCTTCATATAGCCAGTATAACACAAACAGATTTTATTTTAGTTTCCATTTTAAATTATATTCATTTTTCTTTATAGCTGAGTGATATTCCATTATATAAAAATACCACATTTTATCCATTCCTCAGTTGATGAGCATTTTTATGAAAATGGACACAACTACAGACCATAGTCATAAGTGAAATAAATCAGATCCTCATGTGTAAATACCATGTTATCTCACTAGTGTTAGAACCTGAAGCAGTGAATAAAATCTAAAAGGTGCAATAGATATTGTGAAAGGGAAAGAAACTGCTCAAAAGGAAAGAACTGGGATGATAGAAAAGAGAAAAGAAAGAAAGAAGGGAAAATATGTATATATGTATACACAGGATAGCTAAGATAGTTGTGCTAGTGATTTCTATTACTTTATTAAAAGGAACACTTAATGTTTGTTTGATCAATCCTATATGCCTATATTTGTTTATCTGAGTAACTAATTTGAAGATATCAATATGCAATACAACAACCACTGTTAATGTCCTATCACCTTGTCTGAAATTCTGTATTGCTTGTATTGCTTTTGTGTTATTTTGTGAATGTTTGTGTGTTTGTTAATATGCTTTCCTTCTTTTACCTTTAAAATAAAATAAACTGGAAGCCTTCAGAAAAAAATAAATTATACTCAGTTGTAAAAATTTTATATTCATATTTTAGCAGTAGTAGGATTTGAACCCAGAGTTTCACACTGAGCTACACTCACATACTTAAATTTTTTATCTATAGACAGGCTCTCCCCAGGCTGACTACACTTAACACAAACCTGACATCCCCCTGCCTCAGCATTCCAGAATCCTTGTATGTACTGGTATAGCACACAACAGATGAAGAGAAAAAGATTTTTAAGCTTTACTACTTTTTAATTTTCTAATTAACCTCACTTCCCTCTGTGAGAGTGCAGAGACAGAGATTTTGGGACTTGGAGGAACATGCTGTGTGAAATTATGCTGGCCCTTAAAAGTGTAGTTAGCACAGAGAACAGTGGAGAAAATGAAGGAAAAACAAATCGTGCGGTCTGCAGCTCAGTACGTGCACCGTCTCCGTACTCTGACCACCCACAAAGTTGCAAACTCTTCTCACTCCTCTTCCACTCTGATGTGACTTTCTGGAGAGTTCAGACCCTGTACTTGTAAGATATTGGAGTTCTGATTGTTTATTTTGATTTGCAAAGTCCCTGCCTTTGTGCAGCCTGTTTTCTCAATGCTGGGCCTGCCAGTTTGAGGGCTGTAGAAATGCTTCCTTGTGGTGAGAAGGGACCAAGAAGGGAAAGAGAACAGAATGAGAAGGAGAAACGCTCTTCAGCTTTTCGAAGCGTGGAACATGATCCACCACTGAATTGCAAATACTTGTGTAGTAGATTATGAGCCCTGTGAGGACAGAAGTGAGTTTCAGTGGTTCTCTCAAGTAATACACAGCACCTTCCCGAAGAAAGCATTTCTTAGATTCTCGATGGCTTCCTGAGAGGTCACAAATTGAGCAAAGGTTTGTATGTAGTGACCCTAATGGCATAAATTGAGTACATCTCTCTGGGGATGTCCTGTGTAAGCATCAGCATTTACTGCTCCTGAGCAAGCATGGAATTCACATGGTAAACATGAGGAAGGAAGAGTCTTGCCAATTTTGATCAAATTGATACAAGACTGCAGAGGAAGCAAGGAAAGCCATGTAGCTCCTAATAACAGCTTTTTGAGATGGCAAAAATTTCCTGGAGCTTGAATGGATGATGGGCCTGCTTGTTAGAAGGGCTTTGACTTTCTCAGAGTGCAGAAAAGTTTCTCCTATCAAAGTTTTCAATGGCAGTTTGTTCCCTGATTTCCTGAAACACAGGAAGGATCTTTCAGGAACAGTAGGAGCAGTGCCAACAACCATTGCAGACATCCTCTGTGTCCTTATATTACTGTCCCGCTCCCATCCTATCTCCAAACTCTTTAGTCTCACACTCATGTCCAAGGCACTCAGGAATGACCCTCTGTTCCCTAGACACCTATAGCCACTTCTGTAGCAGACACACTCGTGCCAACAAAATGAAGCCATCACCTTGCCTGTGGAGAGTCCTGCTCAGAGGTAAATAAATTTTAGATGTCATATGACTGAGGTACAAGAACAGCAGATCCTCACAAATTTTAATAATGAGTCATGAGTTTAAGTGAAAGTCTGTCATGGAGAGCTGTCAAATGCATCTCTATTTTTGGTGAAATTCACAACTAAGTTCATTGTCCAACTGCTTGAAATTTCACTCAGCTTCCCAGATAATGATGTTTTGTAGTGAAAATGAGCTCTTTTTTCTTTCAACTCCTCTTGTCAATTGTATTGTTTCACAATAAATTGCTTTCTGAGTCTGTTTGTCCCCAGATTTGGGCTCTCACAAGCAGTGTGAATATGTAGTTATCTGATTTTATATGAGAGCATGCTAGGAAAACTTTCTCCATTGGTTTAAATTCCTGTTCTGCTATTTATTCGTTGAGAGACCTAGAGCAAGATCTGTAACTTTAAACATAAATTTCCTTATCTTTAAAGAGTAAAAGTAACTCCCTTGTTTTCATTATTAAACGGCAGCAGCACAATGACAAAGGTATAATTAATACTGAAGATAGAGTAATTGATAGAATTAAGATCATCATCATCCTACTCCTCATTGTAATTACATTTGTTCCAGGCAAGGAAGTGTCACACACAAGGTTAGGTTGTGAAATAGTGAAAGTTCTCAAAGTTTGATGTCTTGTTATCATAATAGTTCTCTTCTGCCTCTAAAATACAATAAATTTTAGCAGAAGTTTCCATTTCTTGGAAGGGTACTGACCATATTTTCCCTTGTCTTGCCAATAATTACAATTAAAGCGATATATTTTTATATATTTCTGGATGGAGGAAAATAAAAAGCAGACCAATTGTGAATCCTGGGACCTGACAAATGACAGGCACAATGCCAGTTCCCTGGGTTTACCTTCTATGATTCATCTCCACAGTGTGGTAATGAATAAGATAGGAACATGGAAATGCAGGCACCAAGTTCCCCAGCAAAAGTTTTTTCTCTCTTGCACTAGCACCATGAAAAGTGCAGGCAAGATAGAAAGTAAGGATGGACAAGAACCTCCCTACTGCAGGGAAATGCCACAGAAGACTACCAACCTCCTTGCCACCTGTGTCAGCACAAGCTATGGAAAAAGCCTAGAATTGCACTTTTTCCAGGTGAAGAGGCCAGACCAGTGATTTTATGAAACCTTTAAGAAAAAAACAATGCTAACCTGCACAACAATGTTCAGAGGGAAGTTAGGGATTTTACATTGTAAAGTACTATTACTAGGTCATCATGATCTTTTTTGTTTAATTTTAAAAATAAAAGGAGGACAACATTAACAGACAGACAACCTTTTACAAAATACCAAAAGAACAGTACAGACAATACAGAGTTACAAACAAAGTGGTAGGAAATTAA
>NW_004955592.1:325735-330087 GCF_000276665.1 Chinchilla lanigera
CGTCATTTCACTTTCTGCCTGAGAGATTATTTCTGATCTCCTCTCTTCTGTGGCCTTATGGAGTTGTTTCTTTACTTCCATTGCAATCATTTCAGCTATTTCAGGCATGTGTTTACCAAGTTCTCCTATGCTGATGTCTCCTGGACTTGTTCTGAGAGGGGTGGAGTTCTGGGATTGTGTTTTAGTCTTTGTTTTGTCATGTTTGCTACTGGTTGCAGAAAGCTCAGTTTCTCCCTTCAGTAGCTGCACAGCAATGGCCACTAGTGTCCCTAATTTTCCTATTGGTCAGGTTTGCCCCTCAGTGTCCTCTGAGAAGCTCTACTTAGTCTAGGGTTTGCCAGCAGTTGTTGAGATCTAGTTGAGATCTAGTTATCCCAGATCTCAGACATGGGCATTGGTGTCAGCTGATGGCAAACCATCTGATCCAGCATCCCCTTGCAGTTCAGGGCACGTGCACCTCCCAGACTCGGGTTGAACTGGTGTGACAATCCTGATCCAGTGGCCCTATGTCCCCAGGCAGTTTAGGGTACAGGCAAAACCCAGACATGAACTGCAGGGTAGACAGATTGTGAACTACCTGATTCTGTGTCTCCAGTTAGTTCAGTACACATATAGGAACCAGATGCGGGCAGGACCAACAGCAATCACAGACTGCCCTTGCCTGCGACCTCCCAGGGGGTCTGGGCACAAATAAAGCACAGACTCGATCCAGGGGACCAGCAGCTCTTGGAGGACTCAGTCACTCGGCACAGGACCTGTGCAGGGAGGGCTCACAGGCAAATCCCAGTGAGAGCAGTCCCAGTGGCTTCTCAATGAGTAATTCCTGTCTGACTCTCTCTGTGAGTTTCAGCTGGGAACCGTGGTGGTGGGAGTAAAGTATGGACTCCAAAAGATAAAGTTTTAAAAACTACATTGCCAAAGGGGAAGTGAAGAGTTCACTATCCTGTAGTTGAAAGGTACGACATCCAGGTTCTTTAACATATCAAAATCTCAAGGTTACATACGAGTATTCCCTGGGACCATTTCAAGGAAAGCTGCCATGTTAATGGAGATGAGGATCCTTGTGGAACATGGGGTAGAGACCAAATGTTGCCGTTTTGAGTAAGAAATGAGACTTTTTAAGAGTCAGGTAGTAGTACTCCATTGTGTGAAAATACCACATCTTTTTTATCCATTCTTTAGTTGATGGGCATCTGGGTTGTTTCCAAGATTTAGCTACTACAAATTGTGCTGTTATAAAAATCGGTTCATAAATTTTGCTGTGGTATAATACAAAGAAGGGTAAGATTGAGATGTATAGGTAAATAGGTATAATTGAGGCCATACTCATAAGTGAAATAAGTCAGACTCACCTGTGTAAACACCATACTGTCTCCCTGGTGTGAGTAAATGAAACAATAAAAAAACTATAAAATGTACAGTAGATATTGTGGTATGGGAAGAAATTGTTCAAAAGGAAAAAGGAACTAAGGTGGAGGAAAGGAGAAAGGACATTAGGGAAAGGGGAAAAGTGCAAGTCAGTTATATACTTGTATCTCTTTGTTCATTAATAAGGAAGGTTCTCGCTAATATCAACTGTGGATTCTTGTGCCCATATCTTGTACCCTGAGCAACTACTTCAAAGATAACAACATGCAATGGATTAACTATTGTTATTCTCCAATAATTTGGAATTTTTTTTTTTTGTCCAAAGTGAGAAAAATAATAAAAACCATGACAGAATTTCAAAACAAGGCACTGGGAAATTAACATTCATTACTATATTATATATTGTTATCTTCAAAGTAGTTGCTCATATTACAACATGCATGTATGCAAAAGTGATCAAACAATGTAAGCACTAACCATTCTTTTCAATGAACTCAGAAAAATTTGTAGTATAATTATCTTAGGTATGCTGTACATATATGTATATATTTTCTTTTCCCATCCTTCTTTTCCCCTTTCCCTCATCCCAGATGTTCTTCTCTTTTGATCAGTTTCTTTCTATTTTGTTATGAAACACTTTTCACCTTTTTTTCATGAAATAAAATTTTTAAAAGTGAGGTACAAGAAAGAAGAGCTCTGTTGTATATTATGATGAGTAACTGCAAGTGGCTAAGTTGAAAGCATTATGAAGAGTTTTGAAAATATGTGAAATAGCACACATTTGAAGGAGTCACCATGCTTGCCTAGTTATTTGTAATTGTAATTAAGATTACACTCATTTCATTAGCTCTCCCCTCTAATGCAATCTGAAGGGATCTCACAGTGACTATTATTTTTATTCTCTCATCAAAGTCTTGATAAAGAGAGACAGTAACTCTGGGAGTCTCTCTAAACTTCTTCATGTTACTTTTCAGTGCATTACAAGTCTTATTTCAAAAGATTCCCACTTCTCATGAGATAATGTCCCAAATCCTAAACACAGCATCCAAGCTCATGGATGTATTTCCCATTTCCATCTCTGCAGGATTCTACCTGACACTTGTTCCTTGATTCCCTCTCGGCAGGTAACCTAGGCCTCCAGTCCATATATCTTACTGTGGAACTCAGGGTAAGTTCCACTGGAGTCCAGCTCTTCTGCTTGGCCCATTCCTCACAACATTTTCCCACAGCCCAGTGCTTAACCATCCCTCTACGATCAGCTTAATTTCACTCTCTTTAAGGTTTCGCTGATTGCACAAGGTCAGCTTCCTGATATTTCCACTGCATGAGTGTGAGAGGTAGAATGATGGCCCCTTAAAGATTCCCAAGTCTCAGTCTGTAAAATTTATGAATATTGTATTCAACAAGACAAAGGGGAAATTTACATTGTTTTCCTCTGCTTTGGGGTATCTCTAATAAATACTAAAGTTTGGCTGGCTTGTAACCTGCAGGAGTTCATTTCTCACAGTTCTGGAGACTAGAAGTCTAAGATCAAGGCAGGTCAAAGTGTGGTGAAGAGTTCGCATCTTCTGGGAATGATCTCATATGGTAGAAGGGGTAAGAGTCTCCCTGAAACTCTTTCCTATAGTGGTATCATTTATATCGAGATGTCTCCCCAGAATCTCATGCATTCAGAGGTACAGTTTTTTTTTTTTTTTAATGTGATTGTATTATGGGGCAGTGTAGCTGATTTGCTGTGGGGCAGAGTATCTGGTCAGAAGAGAAGTTGCTACTGCCATAAAAGACAGACAGACAGAAAGAAAGAAAGAAAGAAACAGAGAGAAGGAAGAATAAAACTTCTATAAACACTACCGAAACACACTTATAATGAAACAGAAAATTTAAATACTGTATTCCCCAAATTGACAAAAGAATCAACAGAATTCTCAACAAAATACCAGCTTCCTGTTTCTTTTATTGACATTGACCAGTGTATCCTCAATTGAAGCAGAAATCCAGAGACCTAGAATAGGCAAAATAATCTTATAAAAAAGCACTAATTTGGAAGAGTCACATGTACATTTGAAAGGGATGAATTTTATGAAATACAAATACGATCATTAGAAGCTGGTTAAGACAAAGAAAAGTAGCCAGGCATGGTGGTCCATAACTGTAATCCCAACAGTCTTGGAGGCTGAGGCAAGAGGATCAAGCTTCAAGCTCAGCCTGGAAAATTTAGCAAATTGACAATTCTTTTTGCTTATCTCAGAAAGAAAACCTGGGTTTTTTCTTGGTCACAAAGGCCTTGGGTACAATTCCCAGGGCAGCACACACGCAAAAAGAAAAGGGAAGGCCAGAAGGGAAAGCGATCAAAGAGGAGAAGATGACAAGACAGGGCAAGGGAAGATAGGGGAGGGGACAACAAAAAAGAAATAGAAAGGGAGGAGAGAAGAAAAAAGATTAGCTCTCGTTCTGTAACCATAGATGTAAGGAAATCAAAGAAATCAAAATCTGCAAGATTGGGAAAGCTGATTACTTTAAGATACGGGATAGAAAGAGGTTTCACTGAAGATGATTTTGCGAGGAAAAACTCCACTGGGACTCATGTGTGTAGCCAAGATGAGGTTCAGATTAAATGCCTTCCAACCAGTATGCAGGTCTCTGAAAATGTCAAGAAACTACAGTTGAGACAGAAAGACTCAGGGAGAAGGAACAAAACAAATATGCTAAGTTTAAGAGAGCTTTTCCTTAGGGAAGTATGTATTGGGGTATGGCATTTAGAACTAACTGCAGGCAAGTATAGTAGAAAATTGTTAATTAAGTTTGAGAAATCATACACCCTCACGTAAGCCACAGACTGGACCTCAAAAGGACAAAAGAAACAAAACAGGCATCAGAGAGTTGTACCAATAAGCTCAGTTGGGCAGTAAAGTGCAAAAGTTACTTAACCAAGAAGGGGACCATCCACAGTCATGGATACCACAGTAAGGACTTCCTTGCAGGGA
>NW_004955592.1:331090-335361 GCF_000276665.1 Chinchilla lanigera
CTTCTCTCTCACAGACAGCATACTATGAGGAGAGGTGAAAATGGACTTAAGTGCCTAGTGTAGCCATCAATCTAGGCAGAACAAAGGCATCCAGTAATCCTAAGATTCAAGGATGTCGACAAATAGGAGTGGATTACTGTCCCAATAAGGAAAGACAGCCTTTGAGAACCAGCTAGCCACACCTCCAAATTCCCACACAGCCATGAGGTAAATGAAACACACTGCCAAGGTAGGTTCTGATCCATGAGCACTTAATCCAGGGAGGGAGTCCCGGAGCAGGTCATTTCCCATTCTGCAACGTCCCTGTCCAGCCAGTTATGAATGGATTTGCATTTTGCTTAGGAAATTGCTGGGCCAGCCCAGCGTGAGGAACTTCCACTTCCCCTTGGGTAGGGAGAAAGTCCTATAAAGAGGTCCTCTGGTGCACAGCTACTGTACTTCTGGCAGTAGAGTCCCAAAGTGCACTCCAGAAACTGGTGAGTCTGATTTTGAGTCAGCCTGTCTCTCGGTCTCTGCACTTGTTCATTGAATTTAACCAGAGATGGCAAGTTGTGTGTGTTCAAATTATGACTAAGGCATGGATGTCTCTTAACTGGTGGAAACTTAAGACTGGGTCAGATGACACATTCTGAGTGTCATTTGCTTCTGTTGGGTAGACGACTTGGTACCCACAGGGAACACTAGGCTGCCAGGGAAGCCTGGACTTGAATGAAAAGGCTGAACAAAGTAGTGCTCTCTTTTTCATATCTTCTGGTGTCCCTTCCAAACTTCTATGACTTAAGGAGTTGTGAGATCCTTCAATTCTTTCTGAGTAGCCATTGCTCTCTTCTCCAATTTCCCCAGTGAAGTTCTCAGGAGATAATGATGACGGGGGTGAGAGGCTCAGGACTTTGAACTTGTGAATGCTTTTTGTGAGCAAAAGTTTTTTTTCCCCCAACACTGAGGAATTAGACTGATAAAGTGCAAGACAGAATCCATAAAGTCTTAAGAAGAGAATACTTTAAGCAAGAGAAAAAATATGCATTGATGTTGCATACATTTTTCCTTCTGTTTACTGTGTCAGTTCCCTCCTCTGAACATGGCCATATAATTTCTTTCAGATCCTGAGACTCTGGAAACATGTCTTACCAACAGCAGCAGTGCAAGCAGCCCTGCCAGCCACCTCCTGTGGTCATAACTCCAAAGTGCCCAGAGCCGTGCCACCCGAAAAAGAGCCCAGAGCCGTGCCCACCTCCAAAGTGCCCTGAGCCACGCCCACCTCCACAACACAAATGTCCTCCTGTGCAGCCTCCCCCACCCTGCCAGCAGAAGTGCCCACCCAAGAACAAGTGACAGCCTCAGGATTCCTCAGCTCATGAAAAGGAATGGGAAACTACCCCCACTGATCTCCTTCTATAGCGGCACCTTTCTCTTCTCCTCAAACCCTGTCAAGGACACAGAAGAACCTTCTTCACCCTCTCATCTGTAATCTGCCTCTGATGACTCCTCCCTCCCAGCTAGAGGAATTCTTCCTGAAACCCTTGTGTGATCACTGTCCAGGAAGAGACTGAGGAAGGGCATTTCTCAGCGGTGCCACCATCCCAGACCTTAGCGTGGAAGAGCAGCATCTCTCCCTTGCTCCCATCTGATGGTGTCCTCTGAGCCTCGTCAGCTGGGCAGGGGTTTCAATCACCTGGGAAACTGTAACCTCACTGTCGCTTCCTGAATAAAGTCCATGTTTTGGTGATAGCATAAATATTCTCTTTCTTCTAACGTCAGCTTTATTGGCAAAGCCATGTCATTTTGGTGTGTTTATATCTGTGTTTAATCTCTAGGCCTGGCTCCCAAAATTATGATGTCTGAATCTTGGGACATAGAAAGTTATACTCATCGTTTCAAAGTCATGGCATTTTCCTTAATTAATGTTTCATTGTTTTCAGCAACACATTGTTTAACTCCTCAGAATTTTAATCTCTCTATCACAATGCATGGAAACTGACACGGACACTACAAACTTTTCTGTAATGCTAAAGTAACACACGTCCTTTGCTGGGCACAATGCCTGACTCCCATTAAGCATGTGCCTATCAGCAGAGGAGATCATCAATATTTCCATTGTCATCATCACCAACACAACCCCCGTATTTGCTCCACCAAGAAGGTGACTTTATATACGTAGTATTGAGGGGAAACAATTTATTTTATTTTATGTAGTTATTTTAAAACACTTTTACTTTTTATTGTACTTTGGGGGCTAGCTATTGAACCCCTTGTTTTTGCAATGCCATTGTGTGTAGCCACTTTAGAAAGTTTCTCTTTTGAGACCAGGTCTCACTAGTTCGCTGAGTTGCCCAGGCTGTGCTTTAACCTGGGATCCTTCTTCTCAGCCTCCCAGAATGCTGGGTTTCCAAACATGTGCCAGGATGCACCATTAGGGAAAAAAGAGTTTTAAACTCTATTATTCTTTATATTCTGCTGTTCTCTTTATTTTCTCATGAACCTCAGTTTTCTGCATCATAGTGCACTAAAAGAGCCCTTGGGAATTGGTGCAATGCCCTGCCTAATGTGACAGTGGCCCTTAAAATGCAGGTAGGCAGTATACAAGAAAGGGGAGAAGAAGTTCCACAAAACCAAATCACTCACCTCGTCTGCCTGTGGACAGTCTTCTTATTCTAATAGCCTACAAAGTTCAAGGGTGCTATCGTTGTTTTTCCCTTCTGAAATTACTTGATGGTCTTACTCTCCCCTTGTTTGAAATATCCTGGGGCCATGGGTGTCAATTTAATTTTGAGTGTTCCTGCTACTCTGTGTTCTGTTTTGTCCGTGCTCCACCTTCTAGTCATTAAACTCCTGAAATGAAGGCTGTGCATATCCTTTCTTATGTTCCTAAGTGACCACAATGGAAATATGAAGAGAATGACAAGGAAATCTCCTCCACTCTTTGAAATTTAACACATCACCTACTACTGAATGACAACGGCTTGTATGTTAGATTGCAAGCCCCTTGAGGACAGGTCTGAATCCTGCTGATTCTCTCCCTAGTACTTGAGTCCTTCCCCCAGGAAACTTTGTGAGATCCTCAGTGGATGTTCTTTAAAGGGAGGAAGGTTGAAACAAGGTTCTCATAGGATTGACTAGCATGTCATAAACTCAGTATGCTTTTCTGCAGACGTCTTTGGCCACCATCCAAGCTGTATTGCTCTTGAAGAAAGGTGGAAATTTTTTTGTAAGTGTGAGTAAAGGTCTTGCTAATGTAGAGCAAATTGATGCTAAGGGGCTAAGGAGGAAAGAAGGGACTGCGTGCACTCTCTCAGTGATAGTGTTTTGAGATCACAGAACTTTCCCAGATATTGAAGAGGTGATGTCCTAGCTCTTTAGAAGGACCTTAGGTCACAGTGCAGAGATGATCCTCCTCTGAGTATGGTCAGTGGAAGCTTTCTCCAGATTTCCTGAGACACTTTGGGACTCTACTGCCAGAAGTACGGTAGCTGTGCACCAGAGGACCTCTTTATAGGACTTTCTCCCCACCCAAGGGGAAGTGGAAGTTCCTCACGCTGGGCTGGCCCAGCAATTTCCTAAGCAAAATGCAAATCCATCCATAACTGGCTGGACAGGGACGTTGCAGAATGGGAAATGACCTGCTCCGGGACTCCCTCCCTGGATTAAGTGCTCATGGATCAGAACCTACCTTGGCAGTGTGTTTCATTTACCTCATGGCTGTGTGGGAATTTGGAGGTGTGGCTAGCTGGTTCTCAAAGGCTGTCTTTCCTTATTGGGACAGTAATCCACTCCTATTTGTCGACATCCTTGAATCTTAGGATGACTGGATGCCTTTGTTCTGCCTAGATTGATGGCTACACTAGGCACTTAAGTCCATTTTCACCTCTCCTCATAGTATGCTGTCTGTGAGAGAGAAGGAGAGATCCTAAGTGACCTGTGGTCTCTTCCTAGCTCCATCTCTAACAAGCCATGTGCCCCAGGGCAGGTCATGTCTGCCCTGTCAGTTTGAGTCTTTTTCTATAAATTGAGGAAACTAACTCTGGCCCCTCACAGAAGGCACAAAATTCACTTGGCCGTCTCTCTCCCCTGTAGATACTTGAACTTTACAACTCCAGCTCTTTCATCACCCTAGGTTGGACATTTTGCTCTTTGTCTTTGAAGCTCTCATCTCCCTTTTCATGGAGGAACGTTTCTCATGGGAAAGAATTTGCTTTCAGAGCGGATCAACACTGCTCAGAACTTTTTCCCTTCCTTCCTGCATGGAAGTGTAAGTGAGTCCTTCTAAGCATTTT
>NW_004955592.1:336096-337234 GCF_000276665.1 Chinchilla lanigera
AGGAAGGGTTTTGGTGGAGATCCTCTCTGGCCAAGATCTGGCAGGCACAGGCAGACCCAGCAGTCCAGCATGCAGAGGCCAACTGTGTACACACGCTGTCATCAGCACAGGTTCTTAGAGAATAGCATTCACACCGTTGGGTAAAGGGACTTTGCTCCATATGTTCCTCACTATCCCTCACATTTGCATGGCTGAGACGCAGATCCTTAGAGAAATAGTGATTTTTACTATACAAAAGTTCAGGGTTGTCTGTGCAGAAAGGACTGTGGTGCCAGATAACACAGTTTGGATTCCATCTTGAGACTCTACTTGGTATCCCCATTGAAGTGGATTTCATGATTGCCTAGAAGGCAGCAAAATCCCAGCGGCCCTGATCATGTTACAGTTTCAGGTGGTGAATTCAAATGTTCAGTTCCTTACAGAGTAGCTACATGAGGAGTTTCTGGAGATGAAGAGCAGCACCCCTGTCATGTTTCTCCTACTAAGATGGGTGAGACCTGAGCTAGGAGCTCAGCATGCTCACACCTTACACCTACACACACACACACACACACACACACACACACATATACAGAGTACCATGAGGCTTGTTTGTGTGTGTGTGTCTGCCTGTCTAGCCATTACTATCTATCTATGTATCTATCTACCAATCTTTTTCTACCTATCTATAGTTCCTGTAGATATTGAATAAACCATAATCTTCATGAGTCTAACAGTGTTTGGTTCAATTCTCCTGCTTCTGCTTCTTTATTATGATTCTCTTAATCATTACTTTTCTGCTTTTTAAAAAACTGTAAGATCTACTTGAAAAAATTTTGCCTAAAAGTGAAGAAGACTCTAAATAAGTGTTGGATAAGATTTAGCCTTTTCCAAAGACATACATCTCAGCACTATCACCAAATAAACAGATTTAAAAACGACAGAAAAGAATTGTGACCTAATTATGCTCCATTTGCAGCTATCATCTGCCAGCTAAAATAATAAATGCCCTATTTATTAGGCTGAGTGGAGTAGAAGTAATTTCTGCCTCATGCCCACGTGGACTGGCAAAGTCTGCTCCAGGCAGTAAGGAAGCGATCCAAGTTCCTGCCCTCGTAGGCTCTCAGTGTCTTTGAGCGCCTTGTCCTCCTCTGTCTGA
>NW_004955592.1:338584-341329 GCF_000276665.1 Chinchilla lanigera
ACCCCTGGGAATTGTACCCAAGGCCTTTGTGACCAAGAAAAACTCCAGGTTTTCTTTCTGAGATAAGCAAAAAAATTGTCAATTTGCTAAATTTTCCAGGCTAAGCTTGAGGGTTGATCCTCTTGCCTCAGCCTCCAAGACTGTTGGGATTACAGTTATGGACCACCATGCCTGGCTACTTTTCTTTGTCTTAAACAGCTTCTAATGATCATATTTGTATTTCATAAAATTCATCCCTTTCAACTGTACATGTGACTCTTCCAAATTAGTGCTTTTTTACAAGATCATTTTGCCTATTCTAGGTCTCTGAATTTCTGCTTCAATTGAGGATACACTGGTCAATGTCAATAAAAGAAACAGGAAGCTGGCATTTTGTTGAGAATTCTGTTGATTCTTTTGTCAGTTTGGGGAATACAGTATTTAAATTTTCTGTTTCATTATAAGTGTGTCTTGGTAGTGTTTATAGAAGTTTTACTCTTCCTTCCCTCTCTTTCTTTCTTTCTCTCCTTCTTTCTTTCTGTCTGTCTGTCTTTTATGGCATTAGTAACTTCTCTTCTGACCAGATACTCTGCCCCACAACAAATCAGCTACACTGCCCCATAATACAATCACATTAAAAAAAACTGTACCTCTGAATGCATGAGATTCTTGGGAGACATCTGGATATAAACGATACCACCATAAGAAAGTTTCCAGGGAGACTCTTACCTCTTCTACCATATGAGGTCATTCCCAGAAGATACGAACTCTTCACCACACAGTGACCTGCCTTGATCTTAGGCTTCTAGTCTCCAGAACTGTGAGAAATGAACTCCTGCAGGTTACAAGCCAGCCAAACTTTAGTATTTATTAGAGATGCCCCAAAGCAGAGGAAAACAACCTAAATTTCCTCTTTGTCTTGTTGAATACAATATTCATAAGTTCTACAGACTGAGACTTGGAAATCTTTAAGGGGCCATCACTCTACCTATCACACTCATGCAGTGGAAATGTCAGGAAGCTGACCTGTGCGATCAGCGAAACCTTAAAGAGAATGAAATGAAGCTAATAGTAGAAGGATGGTTTAAGCATTGGGCAGTGGAAAATGTTGTGTGGAATGGGCCAAGCGGGAGAGCTGGATTCCAGTGGAACTTACCCTGAGTTCCCCAGTAAGAGTATGGACTGGAGGCCGAGGTTACCCGCCGAGAGGGAATCAAGGAACAAGTGTCAGGTAGAATCCTGCAGAGATGGAAATGGGAAATACATCCATGAGCTTGGATGCTGTGTTCATGATTTGGGACATTATCTCAAGAGAAGTGGGCATCTTTTGACATGAGATCTGCAAAGCATGGAATAGTAGTGCGAAGATGTTGAGAGAGACTCCTGGAGTTACTGAGTCTCTCTTTATCAAGACTTTGATGAGAGAATAAAAATAATAGTCACTATGAGATCCCAGGTCTGTAACTAGAGGGGAAAGCTAATGAAGTGAGTGTAGTCTTAATGCAACTAGGCAAACATGATGACTCCTTCGAGTGTATGGCTTTTCACACACTTCCAATACTCTGCATAACGCTTTCAACTTAGTCTCTTGCAATTATTCATCATAATATACAAGAGGGCTCTCCTTTCTGGTAACTCACTCTTTCTGAAATTTTATTTTATGAAAAAAAAAAAAAAAAGGTAAAATGATATTCTGTAAGAAAATGGAAAGAACCTGATCAAAAGAAAAGTACATCTGGGGTGAGGGAAAGGCGAAAAAGAGGATGGGAAAAGAAAAAAATTTATATACATTTGAAATAATTAAGATACTTATACTACTAATTTCCATTAGTTCATTGAAAAGAATTGTTTTTGCTTCCATTGTTTGATCAATTTTCATACCTGCTCTTGTAATCTGAGCAATTACTTTGAAGATAACAATATGCAGTATATTAACATTGTTAACTTCCCAGAGCCTTGTCTTGAAATTCTGTATCATTGTTTTTCTCTCTTTAAAATACAAATGTACAAAATAATAGGAGAATACCAATAGTTAATCCATTGCATGTTATCTTTAAAGTTGCTCACGGTACAAGATATGGGTATAAAAATTTCTACAATTGATTTTAGCTCAAACCTTCCTTTTTAATGAACTAAGAGATACAAATAGTATAACTGACTTTCATTTTTTTCCCTTTTCCTACTGTCCTTTCCTCTTTCACCTACCTTTGTTCCTTTTTCCTTTCCAACATTTTCTCCCATCTTATAATATCTACTGTAGATTTTATATTTTATTTACTTTTCCAATTTCTCACAGCAGGGAGAAAGTATGATGTTTTCATAGGTGAGTCTGACTTATTTCACTTCTAAGTATGGCCTCAAATTGTACCCATTTACCTATACATCTCAATCTTATCCTTCTTTGTATCATACCACAGCAATACACATGAAACTATGTTTACTGCAGCACAATTGGTAGTAGCTAAATCTTGGAAACCACCCTGCTTTCTTGGGGAAGGTGCTATGTATTAATTGAGAGAATAACTGAAACTCACTTCTATCCTCAAAGGGCTCATAATCTGCCACACAAGTATTTGCAATTTAATGGTGAATCATGTTCCACACTTCATAAAGCTGAGGAGAGTTTCTCCTCATTCTACTTTTGTCCCCTTTTTGCTCCCCTCTCACTACAAGGAAGCGTTTCTACAGCCCTCACTTGGAACTCACTGAACTGGCAGGCCCAGCATTGAGAAAACAGGCTGCACAAAGGCAGGGACTTTGCAAATC
>NW_004955592.1:342849-344348 GCF_000276665.1 Chinchilla lanigera
AGAATGTTGGTAATTGTGCTGATGAAAATAATGAAGATTGTTTGCTATTATATATTCATGTATAGAGGGCTAATTAGGTGTCAGGTATTGCTCTAGGAAATTATGTGTTGATTCACTTTTACACCACATATAAGTTTGTGCTACAAATATTCACTCCCAACTTTGTGTCAGACAGATTGAAATCTTGGGGGTTAACTAATTTGTTGCTCAAAACAGCCAAACATTAACTAAGGAAAATACCTTGACTTTGAAATAATATGGGCATAACATTTGGTATGAACCCAAATTCAAACCACACTACATGGGAGGAACCGGAACTAAAAATCAACCAAAATGATATGTTGCTAATAAGGATTTTTAAAGAAGGAAACTACATAACCGATCAGCAAAAATGTACTTTATTTGGAAGTGAAAGAAAAGTTACAATTTCTCAGGCGGTGGAAATCACTGCCGAGGTGCCACACAGACATGCAGGACCGCTTCTGATGGAACAACAGAGACAGTTGCTGCTCTTCCTTCCAAAGGGCTGGCTGCTGACACAGCTGAGGACTTCTTACAGCACACAGAGGATTGTTCGTGCCAGCAATTATCACAGGCAGGTCACGGGGTAAAGGGTTACAGGGATATGAAGCCTTTGAAAAGAATCGGAAGGTGTGGAAGAAGGAGATGAGCCCATTTTCCTTCTCTTTTCCTGATCTAGAAGAGTCTTGAAGCTGTTACTTGCTCTTGTTACCTGCCAGCGAGCACTTCTGCTGGCAGGGTGGGCGAGGCTGCACAGGAGGACATTTGTGTTGTGGAGGTGGGCACGGCTCAGGGCACTTTGGAGGTGGGCATGGCTCCAGGCACTTTGGAGTTATGACCACAGGAGGCGGCTGGCAGGGCTGCTTGCACTGCTGCTGTTGACAGGACATGTTTCCGGAGTCTCACAATCTGAAAGAAGTAAATGACATAGTTGAGAAGAAGGGACTCCCATAGAAAACATTTGAAAAATCTTACATCTTATCATGCCACATTATTGCTCTTTCTTGGAACATTTTTGAGTCTCAACTTCTGTTTTACAACCTTCTGGTTTCTCACACTAGAGTAACTTATTTTATCAGGTTTCAGGAAAATTTCTTTTTATCTTGTGACATTTTCCCAAAGATAGTATTTCTATGCCAAGAAAACCCAGTACTGCTCTTTGGGTGAAAATAACATCTTCAAGAAAAGCAGTCACAAGTTTCAAAGTCTTGTGAAACCCTAGTAGGCTGATTGGGTAGAGACCAAATGGCCCTTGAGGAAGAACTGATAATCTCATAATTGCTAAGGCATCAATCTTGGAAAGGCACAATGAAAAGATAAGTAAAAGAAATAAATATTTTGTTCTGTTCTAATTCAAATCAAACATTCCCTGGCATCTTGTTTTTCCAGGTGGACCTCAAACTATCTACCAATAAGGAAAAGCAAGCTAATACACTATATCACTGTATCACAGTCCTAAGTTTCCCTCAAGTAAATAA